>NC_030677.2:203454496-203654496 GCF_000004195.4 Xenopus tropicalis | reverse complement strand
TATTTAGCTTTATCATGTTTTATGCTGGGAAATTAGTATTTATTGTATCTGATTTAAGGGGGCGAGCGGCGGTAAGTGAAAAGAGTAAAATTGTAATTGTAATATTACTTCTGAAAAATGTAATTTCATTCCAAATCTATTAAATAACCGCATTACAGCGGCGGCTAGCGACCGGCGGCGTGAATGAAATAAAGCCGGTAATTTATCGATACAATAAAATCGGAATGTATATTATTGAATTTGATTACGTTTGGAGGATCCAGTGTGACTGGCTTAAAGATGAGCAAACCATTCGTTATTCGGCCTGACGGGCTGGGAATCGGGGAGAAGTCGCCTTTGATTATTGGCGAAAATTTGTCCAAACTCTGTCACCGATCTTTCACTGGAACGAGAAACTGTGTCGGGCAAATGGGGGCGAGCACAAAAAAAACCAAGGCCTGTCCTTCTGCCCAATAGCAGCTGCTCGTGAAAAAGATAGTGGGGGTCATTTACTTCAACTAGTGAAATTTTAACGAAATTATTGTGGATATTATGAAATGTTCTCTGTTTACAGGGTAACCCTTTTTAAATAAAAAATAACAAAAGTGGTATAAAGGTGATACCTTTATTGGTTAACTAAGGTAATCATTAAGTACTTAATACAGGGCACTAGATGCCCAACAGGAGGACTGTATATAGGAGAGACTGGCCAAAGCCTGAGAAAGAGGAATACACACCACCGTTGTACCATAACAAATAAAAAACTGGACACACCAGTAGGGAACCATTATAACAGCCCTCACCCCTCCATAAATGATTTAAGAATCTTGGTCCTTAAGGGAAACGTTAAAACAGAGAATGAAAGGAAGGTATGGGAGGGAGGAGGGACTGAACCTGGGCCTTGGATTTATGGCAAATTATTTAGATTAAGAACTGCCTGCACCCAGCCAGAAATACAAACATTGTAGAGACACTGGGCCGGTTAATCACATGGAATTCCATTCACTTCACACTTCAGTAACTTACCCTCATTTATATCAAGTCATTTTGATCCACATTATCCTGTACCTAATCTGTTTGTCCCTTGCAGGCCCCCTTTATATGATTTAGTTAACACCTTCCACACAGATATTCCTTTTTTTTCTGGTTATTTTATCTATGAGCTGAATGTTGTATATATATCAGCGAGCACCACAGCTTCTTTGTAATCAGCTTGAAAAAGGAACTAGAATGTTCTGAAAGCTTGCTATGGTTATCTTAGTTAGCCAATAAAGGTATCACCTTTATACCACTTTTGTTATTTTTTGTTTCAAAAGGGTTACCCTGTAAACATTTTGACTAGTTACCACAGTACATCACCTTTTCCTGCATCTACAATGAAATGTTCTATAAGTTAGAAAAACTATTGTGGTCAAGCATGGCCCCTTATTGTCAGGGCTCAGAGACCAGCTTTCTCCAAAGAATACAGTGTTACCTTCATTTGGCTGCACTGTATTCATTAGGGGCAGGCAGGGGAGTCACATCAGTGTTCCCTTTACTTACACTTTACCCGTCCCCTAACTGAGGCATCATTCAGCCTATTAGAGCCTATTTTTGTAGAATTAACTGACCATAACCTTGAACACAATCCCCTTGTCTATGGCCCCAAATATTAGACACTACAATGGCCACCAATTCATGTTTCTATAGGGGAAATGAAAGTAGAGGAAACTGTAGCCTTTTCAATATATTCATTTCCTTGATCCCATATATAAGGTACTTATCTAGTGCCAGTGGCGTAGCGTGGGCTTTCGTCGCCTGGGGCCGACCGGAAATTTGCCGCCCCTCTATTTAGTTATTCTTAAAAAAAATAGACAAAATAAAAAAAGCAGCATTAAATTTTTTTTTTTTTTTTGATTGAATTTGAAATGCGGTGCGCATGTCATAATTGTCAAAAGTGGATTCAGCTGTGCGTCCGTGGCTGCCCATGGTGGCAGGGCCGCCATCAGAAATCACGGGGCCCCTCCCATCAGTACAGGACACACAGACATAAAAAGTATTAGGGTCACCCTACCACAGTGCCCCCTAACACTATGCTGGCCAGGCCCCCCTAACGCTATTCTGGCCACGGTCCCCCCATACAACTGCCGCATAGACAGTACCCCCATACACAGTGCCCCCAATTGCCCCATACACAGTGCCCCCCACACACATTGCCTCCAATTGCCCATAGAAAGTGCCCCAATTTCCCCATAGACAGTGCCTCCAATTGCCCCATACACAGTGTCCCCATAGACAGCCCCCTCCACACAGTGCCCCCAATTGCCCTTAGACAGTGCCCCCAATAGGAAGTGCCCCCATACACAGTGCCCCAATTTCCCCATACACAGTTCCCCCATAGACAGTACCCCCCAAAGACCTTGCCCCCCCCACAGAAAGTTCCCCCATACACAGTGCCCCAATTGCCCCATACACAGTTCCCCCAATAGAAAGTGCCCCCATACACAGTGCCCCCATAAACAGTGCCCCCAATTGCCCCATACAAAGTGCCCCCAATAGGAAGTGCCCCCATACACAGTGCCCCAATTGCCCCATAGACAATACCCCCCAAAGACCTTGCCCCCCAATAGAAAGTGCCCTCATACACAGAGCCCCAATTGCCCCATACACAGTGCCCCCAATAGGAAGTGCCCCCATACACAATACCCCACAAAGACCTGGCCCCCCCTATGGAAAGTGCCCCAATTTCCCCATAGACAGTAGCCCCCACACAGTGCCCCCAATTTCCCCCATAGTACATACCCCCAACAGACCATCGGCGGCGGCTCCTTCTCTCTTACAGGCAACAGGCGCTTCTATAAGGTTGCGCCTCCTCGCTGACTTGTGACGTCATACGCACGGGCGCAACCTTATAAAAGCGCCTGTTGCCTGTAAGAGAGAAGGAGCCGCCGCCGCCCCTTCTGATACGCCGCCCGGGGCCATGGCCCCCTCGGCACCCCCCTCGCTACGCCACTGTCTAGTGCTACCAGTCCCTAGTTCTGCAGGAGTAACCCTCCCAACATGTTCCCTTTATCCCTGTTCCAATATATTATTAGGCCACTATATAATGCTATCAAGCCCTATTTCTGTAGAGGGAAATGAAAGCAGAGGGAACAGTTAAATGCGTGTCTTTGAGGTGGGGGGGGGGGTTGGGTTGATAAAAAAATAAAACTGCAAAGAAAATAAAAGAAGAGGAAGAAACCATTCCTAACGGCAACTATCTAGCGCAACCAATCCCCTAGTACTGTTAATCTGGCCATACAAGATCCACTCATTCAGTGAGGTAGATGATATCAGGCTGATCCAATCATTTGGCCGAGGGCCAAACCATCGACGCATAATATCACAACAGCAATGTGCAGTTTATGGGGGCACAGACTGAATCAACAAGCCAATGTGGTCCTCACAATGGTGGGATTTTTAAACCTAAACTGGAAGCGGAGCAATAACCCAACCAACACCTTCCCCATGTTCCCAGGCACAATACAACAATACAACATCTTAAGGAAGATGTGACTTTCTGATGAAGCATCCTTTATCCCAGCTAGAATTCTAATTATGACCAGGTTCTCTCTATGTAAACATCAAATATAAAGCCTTGCAGGCAACTTGCAGTGATGGACACATGAAAGAACGAAAGTTGACTCATTAAAAGAGATGAACATTTATCACAGCAGAACATAGAGCCCAGCATCAGGCTTTACCAAGAGATATTTTCCAAAACACAGAATGACGCCATTATGAGACCCGTTCATAATAAAAACTTCATTGCACCCACAGAGAATACACTGCTTTCTCCAGGCAGTAGAAATAAACATGTCAAGCCAAGACATTTTCATTGTCCTTCAAACCAACAGTATATAATATAATACTTATGTTGATATCACTCAGCCCTGTCTTTAAACAGGTTTTAGGGACAAAGCACCAATTACAGGTATAGGACCCATTATCCAGAATGCTCGGGACCAAGGGTATTCCGGATAAGGGATCTTTCTGTAATTTGAATCTCCATAACTTAGGTCTACTAAAAAATCAATAAAACATTAATTAAACCCAATATGATTGTTTTGCATCCAATAAGGATTATTTATATCTTAGTTGGGATCAAGTACAGGTACTGTTTTATTATTACAGAGAAAAGGGAATAATTTAACCATTAAATAAACCCAATAGGATTGTTCTGCCCCCAATAAGGGGTAATTATATCTTAGTTGGGATCAAGTACAGGTACTGTTTTATTATTACAGAGAAAAGGGAATCATTTAACCATTAAATAAACCCAATAGGGCTGTTCTGCCCCCAATAAGGGGTAATTATATCTTAGTTGGGATCAAGTACAGGTACTGTTTTATTATTACAGAGAAAAGGGAATCATTTAACCATTAAATAAACCCAATAGGATTGTTCTGCCCCAATAAGGGGTAATTATATCTTAGTTGGGATCAAGTACAGGTACTGTTTTATTATTACAGGGAAAAGGGAATCATTTAACCATGAAATAAACCCAATAGGGCTGTTCTGCCCCAATAAGGGGTAATTATATCTTAGTTGGGATCAAGTACAGGTACTGTTTTATTATTACAGAGAAAAGGGAATCATTTAACCATTAAATAAACCCAATAGGTCTGTTCTGCCCCCAATAAGGGGTAATTATATCTTAGTTGGGATCAAGTACAGGTACTGTTTTATTATTACAGAGAAAAGGGAATCATTTAACCATGAAATAAACCCAATAGGGCTGTTCTGCCCCCAATAAGGGGTAATTATATCTTAGTTGGGATCAAGTACAGGTACTGTTTTATTATTACAGAGAAAAGGGAATCATTTAACCATTAAATAAACCCAATAGGGCTGTTCTGCCCCCAATAAGGGGTAATTATATCTTAGTTGGGATCAAGTACAGGTACTGTTTTATTATTACAGAGAAAAGGGAATCATTTAACCATTAAATAAACCCAATAGGGCTGTTCTGCCCCAATAAGGGGTAATTATATCTTAGTTGGGATCAAGTACAGGTACTGTTTTATTATTACAGAGAAAAGGGAATCATTTAACCATTAAATAAACCCAATAGGGCTGTTCTGCCCCCAATAAGGGGTAATTATATCTTAGTTGGGATCAAGTACAGGTACTGTTTTATTATTACAGAGAAAAGGGAATCATTTAACCATTAAATAAACCCAATAGGGCTGTTCTGCCCCAATAAGGGGTAATTATATCTTAGTTGGGATCAAGTACAGGTACTGTTTTATTATTACAGAGAAAAGGGAATCATTTAACCATGAAATAAACCCAATAGGGCTGTTCTGCCCCCAATAAGGGGTAATTATATCTTATTTGGGATCAAGTACAGGTACTGTTTAATCAACACAGAGAAAAAGTTAATCGTTTTTAGAAATGTGAATTATTTGATTAAAATGGAGTCTATGGGAGATGGCCTTTCCATAATTCAAAACTTTCTGGATAATGGGTTTCCGGATAAGGGGTCCTATACCTGTATTATAATATAAGGTTCTGCACTATGTGAAGGAGCACGGGATGTAGACCTAGAGGTAACGGTTCCCAACCAAATGTATGAAAGGAAATAGTATAAATGGCAAATCATTATTTTTCATTAAAGCCATGTCAGTTTTCCTGGAAATGCAACGATGTATCAAGAGGTGATTAAAAACGTATTACACTTGTGTCAGTGGGTCCTTAGAAATGCTAATGAGCTAAATGATGTCAGATATAATCAATGAGAGTCTTGAAGTCGGTCGTGGAATAGTACAGAAAGGAACAGAAATGTGAAGCCAGAGAGTCTCATTAGCTTTTAAGCATTAGTATCTTTGTAGAGACTTTGTTAGATGGTTTTTGAGAAAGAAAGCTAAAAAAACACTTCAACAAACATTTCTGGGTTTTCTTTCCCTTGGCTTTCTTACTTGGTGCCCAACCAACAGGAGCCATGAAAAAAAAGTTCTATGATTTTACTACTTTTGAGGGAAACTAAAGCACAATGGTAAGAAGTTGGCTGCCAGGAAGCAGTAGCCTTCTGAGAGAACATAGTGGGGGTAAAGTAGCAATCAATCAGATGATTGTTTTCAAACAGCCAACCAGTGAATGCTTCCTACTGATTGGTTGCTCTGGGTTAGTAGACCAATAACAAACCTAAGACCTTTAGCTTCAGGATGGATGCAGAGATGAAAAGCCGCTGAGGCCTTCACAGATTATATAAGCATTTGGGTTAAACACTGAGCAGTAGTATTAGCAGAATCAGTTTCTGGGTCATACAAATGAATAACACAAGGATCCCTTCCATCTTAAGGTGGCCATAAATGGGCCAATAAAAACTGCTGATGAGCCAAGTGTATGGGGGGCCTCAGAGGGCCCTACGTGGTCGATGTCTGGCTGAAAATTGGTCAGGTGTCTATAGGGCAGGTTTAAAAATCCACTTGGAACAAAAATCGTTGATGTGGTCCTCGTCCCAAAGGCTTGTACCCTATTAATGTGATCTGATAATTCAACCCGAGGGCTAAACAATTAGATCGATCCGGTATCGCCTACCTCAAGGCAGACATAAAGATCTGCTTATTTGATGACCCCGCCCAACAAACAGATCTGCCAATGTATGGCCAGCTTTAGTCATTGCAAGTGCTAACACCACCATGGTTCTAATTGAGAAATAGGTACTCTTTGTGTGTGTGTACCCAGCCCGACACAATGACTCTGGGTGTAGGCATGACAATAAGATTTTTAATTTGTGTAAATTGTGTGGCATCAGCCAAAAGGTGGCCATACACAGGCCGATTGTAGCTGCCGATATCGGTCCCTTAGACCGACTCTGCAGCTTATCGGCCCGTGTAGGGGAAATGACTGGCCTGCCCGACCGATATCGGGCCTGAAATCGGGCAGATATCAATCAGACAGGTTAAAAAATTCAGTCGGATCGGGGACCGCATCGGCTCGTTGATGCGGTCCCCGAACTGACTGCACCTATTCCAGTCATTATAATTCAATCATTTGGCCCCATTGCCAAATGACCGAATAAGCCTAAATTCCCCCAATATCGCCCACCCGTAGGTGGGGATATCGGGAGAAGAGCCGCTCGCAATGCGACCTCACCAGGCGAGCGGATCTTTACGTGTATGGCCACCTTAAGTCTAGGGAACCACCTCTACAACTAGAAGAATAGAGCAGCGCTTATTCTGTTATTTAGTTAAGACCCTGATTATCTCTGCAAAGCTTTGTTGACTCAGGATGGTTTCCAGGAAAGGATGGAAAAGAACAAAAATCCCTGATAAGTGTTTTGTTTACCAAACTGGAAGGTCAACCTCGCTCGTTCGTTAGGCTCGTTTGCAAATCTCCGTGGTCCAATTTATACGGCAGCAGCTGCTGTTATTGCACAAGGTGCTTTATGAATGCAGTTGGGATTCATGTGGAAAAGCCCAATCTCCTTACCATGGAGGAGCTCAACATGTGCCGTATAGGGATGAGCGAATTTTTTCGCCAGGCATGGATTCGCAGCGATTTTCCGAATTTCGCCATTTCCGTAAGAATTTATGCGGAAAAAATTGTTGCGCCACAAAAAAAGTCGCAGCAGATTGGGCGTGGTCACGTCAAAAAAAAAAATCAGGCACAGACGCGTCAAAAATTGGTGCGGTCATGTCAAAATTGGGTGCAGTGACAAAAAAAAGACACGGGTGACAAAAACGTTGCGGGACAAATGCGTTTCGCAGATTTTTTGCAGATTTTCTTGTCACTTCGCCATAAAATTCTCAATCGGGACAGATTCGTCCATCACTAGTGCCGTATAGAGGGGTTGGGTTGGGTGCAGGTGGTAAAATGACCCAAGGTCCCCCCATGCCCATACATTTATGAGGGGATTATACAGCATGCATGGGGGCATACAGTGAATATATCCTAAGGGCCAGCTCTGGTAGAAACTGTGGGCCAATAAAGTGGTTCAGTGAATTCAGGCTGGATCGCAGGTTAGTGGTTCTTGGTTATGCCTGGTTGTGATGGGACTATAACACAACAGGAGCCCCAAGGCAAGGCCAAATGAGCTGAGATGAGGCAATCCTACCATCTTGGGAGAATAAAGCAAATGATAAATAAATACAAAGTTGTCCCTAAGTATTAAGCCTCAAGAGGAAATAGGTGTAGTTGCCCTTTAAATGTCATTCTCTTACGTTTATCCGTTACCCTTATAATTGTGCCAAACACTTGTAAAGTGACAATAATTACTTGCACCTAAATCTCTTCTTTCTCATTTTCGATAACAGCTGGAGACGCTTCATGTTAAAGCTTAAATATTAGTTGATGCTAATTACCCGCATACACTTCCCCCGGAATCATTTTGTGTATTAGACCTCATTTGATTTCCATCCCGGCACATTTATTAATAGTCACAGGCTCGTTGCTTTCCTCTTACTTTGTATCTATCATTTCCAAGGCTTTTGTTACACGTGAACCTCTCATTTCTTTATCTGGGAACTTGACTTCTTGTCCTCCTTTAATTAACAGTCTGAGCACAATATTACACTTCTCAAATGACTTGGAGTGATTTCCAACTACATGAAAGGTTCTAAAAGTCCACAAAGCTGTTTGTTTTTTTTTTATTTGTATGAAACTTTTAATAAGCACCAGGTACAGTTATTTAATGGTTAAATGATTCCCTTTTCTCTGTAATAATAAAACAGTACCTGTACTTGATCCCAACTAAGATATAATTACCCCTTATTGGGGGCAGAACAGCCCTATTGGGTTTATTTAATGGTTAAATGATTCCCTTTTCTCTGTAATAATAAAACAGTACCTGTACTTGATCCCAACTAAGATATAATTACCCCTTATTGGGGCAGAACAGCCCTATTGGGTTTATTTCATGGTTAAATTATTCCCTTTTCTCTGTAATAATAAAACAGTACCTGTACTTGATCCCAACTAAGATATAATTACCCCTTATCGGGGGCAGAACAGCCCTATTGGGTTTATTTAATGGTTAAATGATTCCCTTTTCTCTGTAATAATAAAACAGTACCTGTACTTGATCCCAACTAAGATATAATTACCCCTTATTGGGGGCAGAACAGCCCTATTGGGTTTATTTAATGGTTAAATGATTCCCTTTTCTCTGTAATAATAAAACAGTACCTGTACTTGATCCCAACTAAGATATAATTACCCCTTATTGGGGGCAGAACAGCCCTATTGGGTTTATTTAATGGTTAAATGATTCCCTTTTCTCTGTAATAATAAAACAGTACCTGTACTTGATCCCAACTAAGATATAATTACCCCTTATTGGGGGCAGAACAGCCCTATTGGGTTTATTTAATGGTTAAATGATTCCCTTTTCTCTGTAATAATAAAACAGTACCTGTACTTGATCCCAACTAAGATATAATTAATCCTTATTGGATGCAAATCAATCCTATTGGGTTTAATTAATATTTTATTGTTTTTTTAGTAGAGGTATGGAGATCTAAATTACGGAAAGACCCCTTATCCTGAATACCCTTGGTCCCGAGCATTCTGGATAATGGATCCTATACCTGTACAAGATTATAGGAGTTTTTACACAACAACGTGCCATTATTTAAGGCAAAGAAGAGGTTGAAATCATTGGAGGAGTACTTAAAGTTAGGCGCCCCCAGTGATTGTATTTATATACCTGATACCCCAGGCCAGTGCACCTATAAGCAGAAAACTGCCCCACCTGGGGTTCTTCCAGCAATCACCACGAAGTGATCCTCTTCCTGCTTTTACTTCTTTTGCATGGGTGCAGTAAAGTGAAAAGCTGAACTGAACTTAAAAAAAAAACAGTTTGGCCCCGGGGTAGCAAAGAAAAAGGACATGGAAGAAGAGGATTGGTCCGTGGTGCTCGCTGGAAAGAACCATTGCAGATTTCTGCTAACAAAAGCACCGGCTTGATTGTTAGGGGTGGGTAGGGAGAGTAGGGTTTTGTGCAAGAAGCATTGAAGTGGAGTTTGTTCCTTTCTGTTGATGTTATACAAGTGCGGCCATTGTTACAGCTGAGCAAACATTGGGCAAATCTTTTTTCCTAAGGGGTTAATAATAATAATTAGCTCCACAACCTGTAGTTTCCTTTCAGAAAGCAGGAAATAGTCGGCCTCGCCCCCTCCCAAACACCAGATCCTATAGACGTACTGTAATGAAAATACATGGGTGGAATTGGGAAATCCCCGTGCCTATTGCTGAATCTGACATTCCCCTCACCCCGACACTTTAGCCCAGAATTCCCAGTAATACGTTTCCTCGCGTTCTCAAAATAAATGCTACTTTCCTCGTTGACCAATCTTCATTATGTCTGTGAGAAAAGAGAAAAATATCATTTCAGTCAAGCAGGAACGGTCACCCTCTTATCCCAGCAGGCGGTCTATTAGCAGCCACAGAGAGGCCCATAGTACGGGCCGTCGTCATTTTCTGCAAAGTGTCCCAATGACCTTTAATGCCCCTAAAGTACCCTAGTCTGGCACATCGACCCCACAGCGGAAACTTTCTCTGCAGAACTTTGCTTTTTATTTTCAACCAGATATCAGAGGGGCAAAGTCTCTGGAGACATTCATTTGTCTTGAAGTTATACAATATGCTTCTTATTTATGAAAAAGTGCTTATTTTTGTGTAGGGACCCAAGAGCTTACTCTCCCCTACTACTTAGCAAGTCCCAGTTTTGTTACCATAGGCTCTAAAGGAGGCAGGTTTCCCAACAGGCCAAGGGATCTTGTGACCAGTGCCCTGTAGTGGGTCGGGTACCCATGGGTTACCTGCAAGAAAAGTGGGTACCCTGCGGGCTGCAGGTAGGTTCATGGGTCTGTGGGTCACGGTAGGGTTGCAGATCTTATCCACATTTCTTATATTATATTTCCTATATTATCCACATATTACTTCTTTAAACATTTTTCTACCCAGACCCACTTCTAAAGACAACAGCACTTCCTGTTTGGTGGTCAGTGGGTTGTGGAAAAGGCAGTTGCAGGTAAAAAAATGTGGGTCCAGGCCAGGTCCGAGTCTCAAAAATTGGTTCCACCCAGGACTTGTGACCAGGTCCTGTCCATAGCCTATAAAATGGGAGGCAACTCTTTTTTCTCCACTTAGTACCAGTGGTGGATGTGCAGGCAGCCTGGAGTGTAAGGCCCCAGTATCAAGCTTTTGAGATCCTCACCGAGACCTGGGGAAGTAGGAACTCTCTGAATAAGATAAAGGCAGGAATAGCTGCTTCTGTCATAGCACAGTCATAGAAGCTATAAGTTAGACAGCTGAGCAAATGCAACATTGGGAAGGTAGCAGACAAACCATCAGTCATGGTATATCCAACCTGTACTTAGTAACATGTACTAGAGAGAAAGGGAGGAAGGAAGGAAGGAAGGAAACCATCAGTCTTATGGGGAGACTGAGGGAGAGAGGGAGGGAGAGAGGGAGGGAGAGAGGGAGGGAGGGAGGGAGGAAGGGAAGGAGGGAGGAAGCTGACAAACCATCAGTCTTATCCATGGATGTATGGTATATCCAACCAGTACTTAGTAACTTGTTCTAGAGAGGAAAGGAGGAAGGGAAGGAAGCAGAGGAATCATTAATCTTATCCATGGATGTATGGTATATCCAACCAGTACTTAGTAACTTGTTCTAGAGAGGAAAGGAGGAAGGGAAGGAAGCAGAGGAATCATTAATCTTATCCATGGATGTATGGTATATCCAACTAGTACTTAGTAACTTGTTCTAGAGAGGAAAGGAGGAAGGGAAGGAAGCAGAGGAATCATTAATCTTATCCATGGATGTATGGTATATCCAACCAGTACTAAGTAACTTGTTCTAGAGAGGAAAGGAGGAAGGGAAGGAAGCAGAGGAATCATTAATCTTATCCATGGATGTATGGTATATCCAACCAGTACTTAGTAACTTGTTCTAGAGAGGAAAGGAGGAAGGGAAGGAAGCAGAGAAATCATTAATCTTATCCATGGATGTATGGTATATCCAACTAGTACTTAGTAACTTGTTCTAGAGAGGAAAGGAGGAAGGGAAGGAAGCAGAGAAATCATTAATCTTATCCATGGATGTATGGTATATCCAACTAGTACTTAGTAACTTGTTCTAGAGAGGAAGGAAGGAAGGGAAGGAAGCAGAGAAATCATTAATCTTATCCATGGATGTATGGTATATCCAACTAGTACTTAGTAACTTGTTCTAGAGAGGAAAGGAGGAAGGGAAGGAAGCAGAGGAATCATTAATCTTATCCATGGATGTATGGTATATCCAACCAGTACTTAGTAACTTGTTCTAGAGAGGAAAGGAGGAAGGGAAGGAAGCAGAGGAATCATTAATCTTATCCATGGATGTATGGCAGTCCTAAGGTTTGACATTCCCAAGACTTCAGGCTCAACTTACCTAGATACCAGATGTAGAGTTATGTGTGATAAATTACAATTTACACAAAAAATAATTCAAAGAGAACATATGGTAATTAAAATATTTCATTTTATTCTCCCACACTCTTCTATGTAAGTCACTTTTTCAGCTTGTTTTCTCATACTTATTTCCCATTGTATCTACTTTCCTCGCATACAAAATCAGCAGCCCGGACTTGTTTACAGATCAGTAACTGACAACAGACAAAAAAGACCAATCATGTGCTTGTTTGCAAACTTGTATCCAGCAGAGATAAAGAAACTGATTTCATAATAATCTAGACCATAATAATCTTGGGGGGCTCACAGCTGAATTGGTGGTGTCAAGATTTGCTATCACATTGCTTGTTCAGTTAATCCTTCTAAGTTTTCCCTCAGGCCTAAAAGATTATCTGGCTTGGAACAGAACTCTCCCTTTATATCAATAACCGTGCCCATATATAATGGTAAGGGATGTGCAGCGGCCGTTCTCTTGCTTGGAATTTGCTAACACACCTTTCCCACAAGTATCACAAATCCCATTATTTATTATTAGCACCGCTAGCAGGTGCAATCAGGGTATTGAACTGACTTTCTCAGGCTTTTTGGTTTGTTCGATTGTTTTATCCTCAAGTGCTTGCAGCAAATTTACAGAAACCAGAAAAAGATGGATGACTTTTGTTTAGGGAAAAAGATATTTCATATAGGTTTGGAATTAACAAGAAAAGGCTTTTGGGTATAAAATGTTCTTATGGACACCCTGGGTTTATTGCATGGAGCTAGTTTTGCAAAATAAGAATAAATATGGGCCGGGGAATATTCCTTTGACTGCTAAGGGCCCTACTGTGCTTCCTCAGTATTCAAGAGGAAAATGAGTGCTGTGATTGGCTTTTGCCATCCTTACATCAGTGGTTCATACTTGCCCCACCACCACAGACCTTATTGCCTTGACATGAATTGGCCCTACACATTAGCCATTAAAGCTTCTGAGTATTCAATCCAGTTACAAAAGAATGTTTGGGCCTGTTGATCAGATACACAGACAGTCAAAGTTCACTGTTCTGACCAATCAGCATCCCAATCAATTAAAAGCCTAAAAAAAAGGACACCCACCACATCTTATTCAGGGTTGCCCAACAGACCCACACACTCACCCATGGGGTTCATCTGCCAACCAGGTTTTAGGTTCAAGTCTGTTTTTTCGACATTAGAATGTGAAGTTCAAGCTGGTATGGGTTCTACACACTGACTGATGGCCACCCAGTTTTGCTACAACTGACAACCTAATTTGCTGATCAAGCATGCTGCCAGTTTTAAAGAGCCCTGAGATACTGTAACAATCTCTAAAGATAAAGCGATTTATTGGGCTCCTCAAAGAGGAACCCTTTACTGAAAAGTCAAGAGAAGAAGACCTAGATCAGAAAATAGCCCTAAGATGATCCCTTTTTTAGCAGGATCCAAGAGAGCAACAATGTATAGTACAGGTATGAGATCCATTATCTGGAAACCCATTATCCAGAAAGTTCTGAATTATGGGAAGGCCGTCTCCCACAGACTCCATTATAATCAAATTATTCTCATTTTTAAAAAAAGATTTTCTTTTTCCCTGTAATAGTAAAACAGTTACTTGTACTTGATCCCAACTAAGATATAATTACCCCTTATTGGGGGCAGAACAGCCCTATTGGGTTTATTTAATGGTTAAATGATTCCCTTTTCTCTGTAATAATAAAACAGTACCTGTACTTGATCCCAACTAAGATATAATTACCCCTTATTGGAGGCAGAAAAGCCCTATTGGGTTTATTTAATGTTTAAATGATTCCCTTTTCTCTGTAATAATAAAACAGTACCTGTACTTGATCCCAACTAAGATATAATTACCCCTTATTGGGGCAGAACAGCCCTATTGGGTTTATTTAATGGTTAAATGATTCCCTTTTCTCTGTAATAATAAAACAGTACCTGTACTTGATCCCAACTAAGATATAATTACCCCTTATTGGGGCAGAACAGCCCTATTGGGTTTATTTAATGGTTAAATCATTCCCTTTTCTCTGTAATAATAAAACAGTACCTGTACTTGATCCCAACTAAGATATAATTACCCCTTATTGGGGCAGAACAGCCCTATTGGGTTTATTTAATGTTTAAATGATTCCCTTTTCTCTCTAATAATAAAACAGTACCTGTACTTGATCCCAACTAAGATATAATTACCCCTTATTGGGGCAGAACAGCCCTATTGGGTTTATTTAATGGTTAAATGATTCCCTTTTCTCTGTAATAATAAAACAGTACCTGTACTTGATCCCAACTAAGATATAATTACCCCTTATTGGGGCAGAACAGCCCTATTGGGTTTATTTCATGGTTAAATGATTCCCTTTTCTCTGTAATAATAAAACAGTACCTGTACTTGATCCCAACTAAGATATAATTACCCCTTATTGGGGGCAGAACAGCCCTATTGGGTTTATTTAATGGTTAAATGATTCCCTTTTCTCTGTAATAATAAAACAGTACCTGTACTTGATCCCAACTAAGATATAATTACCCCTTATTGGGGGCAGAACAGCCCTATTGGGTTTATTTAATGGTTAAATCATTCCCTTTTCTCTGTAAAAATAAAACAGTACCTGTACTTGATCCCAACTAAGATATAATTACCCCTTATTGGGGCAGAACAGCCCTATTGGGTTTATTTAATGGTTAAATGATTCCCTTTTCTCTGTAATAATAAAACAGTACCTGTACTTGATCCCAACTAAGATATAATTACCCCTTATTGGAGGCAGATTAGTCCTATTGGGTTTATTTAATGGTTAAATGATTCCCTTTTCTCTGTAATAATAAAACAGTACCTGTACTTGATCCCAACTAAGATATAATTACCCCTTATTGGAGGCAGATTAGTCCTATTGGGTTTATTTAATGGTTAAATGATTCCCTTTTCTCTGTAATAATAAAACAGTACCTGTACTTGATCCCAACTAAGATATAATTACCCCTTATTGGGGCAGAACAGCCCTATTGGGTTTATTTAATGGTTAAATCATTCCCTTTTCTCTGTAATAATAAAACAGTACCAGTACTTGATCCCAACTAAGATATATTTACCCCTTATTGGAGGCAGATTAGTCCTATTGGGTTTATTTCATGGTTAAATGATTCCCTTTTCTCTGTAATAATAAAACAGTACCTGTACTTGATCCCAACTAAGATATAATTACCCTTATTGGGGCAGAACAGCCCTATTGGGTTTATTTCATGGTTAAATGATTCCCTTTTCTCTGTAATAATAAAACAGTACCTGTACTTGATCCCAACTAAGATATAATTACCCCTTATTGGGGGCAGAACAGTCCTATTGGGTTTATTTAATGTTTAACTGATTTTTTGGTAGACTTAAGGTATGGAAATACAAATTATGGTAAGACCTCTTACCTGGAAAACCCCAAGCATTCTGGATTAAAGGTCCCACACCTGTATATTATAGTATTAAACTCTCTTTCTCTGCCCTTTTCAGTGACCAGTGAAGATACACCTACAACATTCATATTCTACCACTGCAAAACGTTATCATTGCTAAGACCTCTGTTGAAAACCAAAGCTCCTTACTTTTATATCAGCACCACAAAGCCATTTGTACTCAACATTATAAGATTTTCAGATCACATTTAGTGTTCCTTCCTCTGAAATCAGGCGTTCTATTTCAGAATAAATTGCATGGCAGCCGGTGTGCTGTAAAGCACATCTGATAAATTGAAAATATGATAGCCTTCCCTTTAGTCTGAGACTGGCTTTGGACTGGGAAAGGATGAATTGTAGTTATGAGAGGGGGAAAAAAAACCTACTTTTGCACATTTCCCACAACGAGAAAAACCTGGCCACAGAATTGAACTGCTGGGTAAAATGATGGGGTTTTGTTGGATGCAATTCCTGAAATAGGACGGCATTACTGAAACGGGGGAACGGGGAATTGAAATGCGCCATTTAGTTTTCATTATTTCACAATTCTCCTGGTTATTGCACAGTGCTGGCAAGCTCTGCTGCTCAGACGACTCCCCTGACTTCCACTTGGCTCCTTCCAGGTACTTATATTTGGTCAAATTCCGTTATTGGTTATTACAGTTCACTAGCTCAGGCAATTAGTATCGGGGAGTTGTTAGAGTATTTCAGCAGCAAATGTTCCCTATTATAATACTTTTCTTTACAGCATGTTGGAAGAAAACAATGCATTAAATACTCAGTAATTAACTATATATGATTAACTTGTCGGCTTATGAACTTTCTTAACCAGATGCATCCCATGTATATATTGATGCTGTCCCTATTAGCTGATTTTGAAGGTCTGTGAGTGTTGCAAAGCTTTGGTTGGTTAACGGTTGGTTCCAGACCCATTCTGGTTCCAGTAGACTGTTTAAATATCCAACCACAAGCAAAAGGTGAAGCATATCGATCCATGCTGTCATAAAGCTCATGTTTTTACTTTATACCTTCTGCTACAAACGTCATTGATAATCAGTTGGAGTTACTTTACGCTCATCAAGTTCAACCTTTTATCTCTATATGAACCTTCCTAACTGCTAGCTGATCCAGAGAAAGACAAAAGCCCCATCTGAAGCCTCTCCAATTGGTCTCAGAGGGGGAAAAAATGTCTTCCTGACTCCAAGATGGCAATCAGACCAGTCCCTGGATCAACTTGTACTAAGCTATCTCCCATAACCCTATATTTCCTAAGAAGCTATCTAAAACCTTCTTGAAGCTATCTAATGTATCTGCCAGTACCACTGATTCAGGGAGGGAATCCCACAACTTCACAGCTCTCATTGTAACAAACCCCTTTTGAATATTTAGACAGAACCTGCTTTCTTCTAAACGGAGTGGGTGCCCTCGTGCCCGTTGGAAGGACCTACTGGTAAATAAAACATTAGAGAGGTTATTATATGATCCCTTTATATATTTATACATAGTTATCATGTCACCTCTTAAGCGCCTCTTCTCCAGTGTAAACAGACCCAACTTGGCCAGTCTTTCTTCATAACTGAGACTTTCCAAGGAAGAGTATTTTACAACTTCCCAGCTCTCACTGTAACAAACCCTTTCCAAATATTTAGATGTAATCTCCTTTCTTCTAATAGGAATGGTTGCCGGCATGTCTGCCAGAAAGAAAGATTAATATATATATGTATATACATAGTTATCATGTCACCCCTTAAGCGCCTCTTCACCACAAACACCCCAACTTGGCCAGTCTTTCCCCATAACTGAGACTTTCCATACCCTTTACCAGCTTAGTTGCCCTTCTCTGTACCCTCTCTAATTCAAAAATATCTTTGAGTACTTGAGACCAGAAATGCACAGCATATTCTAGATGGGGCCTTACCAGCGCTCTGTAGTGGAAGAATAACCCCCTCCTCCTGGAAATCTATGCCCCTTTTAATACAGCTCAAAACCTTGTTGGCCTTGAGTAGTGACGAGCAAATCTTTCCGGCAAAAAATTCACAAAACGCATTTGTTGCACGATTTTTTTGTCGCCCGCATCTTTTTTTGTCGCCCGTGCCTTTTGTTGTCTCCCGCGTCTTTTTTGGCTTATTTCTGATGCGACCGCACCCTTTTATTGACGCGCAACAATGTTTTTTGACGTGTGACAAATTTTCCGTGGTGAATTCTCACGGAAGTTTCACTAAACAATTTGCCAGTGGCAAAATGCGGAAATTTGCCGCGAATCCATGCCTGGCAAAAAAATTTTCACTCATCACTACCCTTGAGCCCCATTAATATTATGATCAAGACCAGGTTAAAGACAAAGCTGAAAGTGTTCTCTGTGTTCCAGAGTCTATGGAACCCTCTAGGGCTGTAAGGGTGACTGGGTAAGAAGGGTCCTGGAAAGGTTCCACAATTCCCTGCTCGGCCAACCTGACTGTACCCATGGGCACACCACCGGCTGTTTTCTGGTTGTTGGTGGTTCTCTCCTATCATCTATACCCACCTTGTGCCATATTCCTCGCAAGCCGTTTGCATAATCCAGTTCTGCCCATAACTTGTCTCTCGTTATCGAATGCCATTTGCATCTTGCTGAAACCATTCCAACCGCACCCTAATTACTTGCTATATCTCTTTAGAAATGCTCCAGAGCGGCAGTAATGTTTAACTAGTGTGCATTTTATTTCCGGTGTTATAAGCCAAACACAGCCCAGTTTGTTTATTCACAAAGCATAAAGTTCCGGGCACTGCCAAGTATTATGGGCATAATAATAGTAATAACGTCCCTGCCATTTCCAAGTCTGTTTAATGTTGCAAGGGGCACTCGGCTAAATTATAACTTTAGGGCATAAAGACTGATATTACTTTTTCAGGAACTTGGTGTAGAAGTTTTCTCAGGCATTTAGAAATGACTAAATAAAAGGTAACTGCCCATGAATTCTGTCCACTTGGTGAAATGTTAAACGTGTTTAAATAATGTCAGCCAATACTTTAAATTGGGCAAAACACAGATAACAGGTATTTTACATCCCATATATATACAATTTCTTTTAAGATTGCCTATTCCTTCTTTTTGAACATTAAATTAGTTCTGTGTGATTATGGTACAGGCTTTGGACATCAGCGAGTAGTGAGTGGTACTTCAACAACAGCTGAAGGGCTCCAGGTTGGACCACAATGCAAAGTGTAACTGTAGGCAACTAGCTCTGCTCTCTCTATCTTGCCCTGCTGCCCTGCTATTGCCATCTTGTCCTCACTGTAACTATTTCTGGTGACATATTGCTCCATTGTCACCATCTTGTCCTGCTGTCAAAATGTCAGTCTCCGGCCACCATCTTGCTATTTTGTCACCATTTTGTCCTACAATTGACATCTTCTTCTAGTGTCCTCATCTTGGCATACTGTCACCATCTTCTTCTGCAGTAGGCATCTTGCCCTACTGTCGCTACCTTGCCATACATTCACCATTTTGTCCCACTGTCACCATCTTGTCCTATTGTGGACATCTTCTCCTTCTACAACTATGGGCTGCTGCTACCATCTTGCCCTTCTCTCACCATTCTGCCCTACTGCTGCCATCTTGCCCAATGTTGATATCCTCTCCTATTGGCATTCTGGCATAATCTTCAGTAGACAACTTGTTCTATTGTTGCCATCTTGCACTACTCTACCTGCCATCCCACCCAACTTGTTCTCCACAGGGAAATAGGCCCTATATGGAACCTCTAAAGACAGGAAATACCTATGCTGTGCTTGTGTATATAAATCTTGTATATAAATCATAGTTATTTAGCAGGATCCCAGCACTATAACTAAAGTAACAAGCCTCATTTGGATACCCCTATTGGCCTTCTGGCATCATCTTCAGTTGACAACTTGTCCTATTGTTGCCATCTTGCACTACTCTACCTGCCATCCCACCCAACTTGTTCTCCACAGGGTAATAGGCCCTATATGGAACCTCTAAAGACAGAAAATACCTATGCTGTGTTTGTGTATATAAATCTTGTATATAAATCATAGTTATTTAGCAGGATCCCAGCACTATAACTTAAGTAACAAGCCTCATTTGGATACCCCCTTATTTATTAATTCTGGTGGGGATATATCTGCAAAGCAGAATAGTTTGAGGCACAGGAGAAGTATGAAGATGGCTGTTCCACCCTATATCTATGATTAAAATGCGGAGAGATGTTGCACACAGAACTACAAAGCTGTACAATACAAAACCATTTTAGAATGTACCCCCATAAATATAAAATTAAGAAATAATTACTAAATAATAGGACATGGGCACTTTAACTGGTTCACAATCATTTTTAGGAGAGGGACACTTATTATGGACTACTGGAATTGGAGATGTATAAGATTTAACAATGTCACTTCCTTTATGTCCCCTTTTCTCTTTCCTTAGCTGATGTGCCCTTCTCAACCCCTTCTCCTCTCTCTGTCTTCACTTGTGTACCTTTCCCAACCCCCCCAATGGTTTTTCCTTCTGCATCTCCTAATCTACCCTTCTTCTCCCCATGCCTTGGATCCCCATTGGCCATGCACACTCATACCTACCCTAAGTTTATCTTCACGTATCTTCAATGTCACATTCTATTGTATCTTCACACTTGTCAACCTCTCTGCTTCTATCTATGACATCAACTTACTTGTCTTTCCCCAGTTTATAGTACATTTTAAACTTCTTCCCATCATATTTGTCTCTGTCTTATCATTTTATGAAGAATGACAGAACCACTTTCAACTCATCTGGACCACCTAGTCAGCACAAGCCCCTAGCAACATGTGGATAGCATGGGCTGCTCCTGACTAACCTAGGTCAAACATAACATCAAAAACACAATACAAGTATAGGACCCGTTATCCAGAATGCTTAGGACCAAGGGTATTCCGGATAATGGGGCTTTTCGTAATTTGGATCTTCATACCTTAAGTCTACTGAAAAAACAATAAAACATTAATCAAATCCAATAGGATTGTTTTGCATCCAATAAGGACTAATTATATCTTAGTTGGGATCAAGTACAGGTACTGTTTTATTATTACAGAGAAAAGGGAATCATTTAACCATTAAATAAACCCAATAGGGCTGTTCTGCCCCCAATAAGGGGTAATTATATCTTAGTTGGGATCAAGTACAGGTACTGTTTTATTATTACAGAGAAAAGGGAATCATTTAAACATGAAATAAACCCAATAGGACCGTTCTGCCCCCAATAAGGGGTAATTATATCTTAGTTGGGATCAAGTACAGGTACTGTTTTATTATTACAGAGAAAAGGGAATCATTTAACAATTAAATAAAACCCAATAGGGCTGTTCTGCCCCAATAAGGGGTAATTATATCTTAGTTGGGATCAAGTACAGATACTGTTTTATTATTACAGAGAAAAGGGAATCATTTAACCTTTAAATAAACCCAATAGGGCTGTTCTGCCCTAATAAGGGGTAATTATATCTTAGTTGGGATCAAGTACAGGTACTGTTTTATTATTACAGAGAAAAGGGAATCATTTAACCATTAAATAAACCCAATAGGACTGTTCTGCCCCCAATAAGGGGTAATTATATCTTAGTTGGGATCAAGTACAGGTACTGTTTTATTATTACAGAGAAAAGGGAATCATTTAACCATGAAATAAACCCAATAGGGCTGTTCTGCCCCCAATAAGGGGTAATTATATCTTAGTTGGGATCAAGTACAGGTACTGTTTTATTATTACAGAGAAAAGGGAATCATTTAACCATTAAATAAACCCAATAGGGCTGTTCTACCCCCAATAAGGGGTAATTATATCTTAGTTGGGATCAAGTACAGGTACTGTTTTATTATTACAGAGAAAAGGGAATCATTTAACCATTAAATAAACCCAATAGGGCTGTTCTGCCCCCAATAAGGGGTAATTATATCTTGGGATCAAATACAAGGTACTGTTTTATTTTTACAGAGAAAAACGAAATCAATTTAAAAAATCTGAATTACTTGATTAAAATGGAGTCTATGGGAGACAGGCTTTCCATAATTTGGAGCTTTCTGGATAATGGGTTTCCGGATAAGGGGTCCAATACCTGTATTAATAATTAAAAAGTGAATTGCTGCCCAGGGCATAAGATAGCTGTGCCCCCTACAGGGCCTTGAGACACCAAGTTGACATAATTTTGGCTACATTTGCATTTTATTCGTTAAGTGAGACACAGCTAGTGAAAAATGAAGCAAGCCTATTGGCACCATATATATTCCTTTTTAACATTTAATCTCATTTCTCTGTATTGAATCTTCAAACATTATCTAGAAAAAAAAGAAAATCAAATTTTTCTACCCACCAACTATGGTTACCGAAGAAAAAGAGCGCTAATGTTTTTGTTGTTGGGCGTTATTGCCGTAACTGCCGCCATATATCTTTTTTAAGTGGGTTTTTTAGAGGTTAGCATAGCACATTGCAGAATAATTGCGCCCAAGCTTCGTTAAGCACATTACTATATTGTCTGATAAATGTTTATGGTTTAACTTAGTTGTAATTGCCGAAAGTTAGACATCTCGTACATAAAGCCATTAATCACGGCGTATTGTTATAAAATGTGGCACTTATTAACGCGTTTCAAACGTCTTCTTGTTGCAGAGTTTTAATGTATTATTTGCGGATTTACGCCCCTTATGTTTTCAAATAACTATCTATTATAACCATTGTCAAGTGTGATTTTGAAATCCATCACTTGGTGTGTGCGCATTTGCATTAGTGGGGAGCGGAGAGTGGAAAAGAGACATGCTAACTAGAGAGGAGAATGCGACTCTGTTTGCTTTTGTCTTTGATTTGTTTCTGTAAGTGCCGCTTTGGATCCAGGGCTGGAACTGCATTTACAGATATGACTCTGGCACAGACTGACCCCAAAAAATATTAGCACTGAGCTGACCAACAGAGAGAGAGAGAAAGAGAATGGCATTGCATTCTATCTGATCCCCCCATTGCAAGCAGCAGTCCTGCCCTGCTTTATGGCTGAGATTCTAGCTATCTGTATAACAGAGCATTCTGTCACAGTGGCACAGATCCTATCTGATCCCCCCCATTGTAAGCAGCAGTCCTGCCCTGCTTTATGGCTGAGATTCTAGCTATCTGTATAACAGAGCATTCTGTCACAGTGGCACAGATCCTATCTGACCCCCCCATTGTAAGCAGCAGTCCTGCCCTGCTTTATGGCTGAGATTCTAGCTATCTGTATAACAGAGCATTCTGTCACAGTGGCACAGATCCTATCTGACCCCCCCCATTGTAAGCAGCAGTCCTGCCCTGCTTTATGGCTGAGATTCTAGCTATCTGTATAACAGAGCATTCTGTCACAGTGGCACAGATCCTATCTGACCCCCCCATTGTAAGCAGCAGTCCTGCCCTGCTTTATGGCTGAGATTCTAGCTATCTGTATAACAGAGCATTCTGTCACAGTGGCACAGATCCTATCTGATCCCCCCCATTGTAAGCAGCAGTCCTGCCCTGCTTTATGGCTGAGATTCTAGCTATCTGTATAACAGAGCATTCTGTCACAGTGGCACAGATCCTATCTGATCCCCCCATTGTAAGCAGCAGTCCTGCCCTGCTTTATGGCTGAGATTCTAGCTATCTGTATAACAGAGCATTCTGTCACAGTGGCACAGATTCTATCTGATCCCCCCCATTGTAAGCAGCAGTCCTGCCCTGCTTTATGGCTGAGATTCTAGCTATCTGTATAACAGAGCATTCTGTCACAGTGGCACAGATCCTATCTGATCCCCCCATTGTAAGCAGCAGCCCTGCCCTGCTTTATGGCTGAGATTCTAGCTATCTGTATAACAGAGCATTCTGTCACAGTGGCACAGATCCTATCTGATCCCCCCATTGTAAGCAGCAGTCCTGCACTGCTTTATGGCTGAGATTCTAGCTATCTGTATAACACAGCATTCTGTCACAGTGGCACAGATCCTATCTGATCCCTCATTGTAAGCCACACCCTCGTGCTGAGTGGAGGTGCTGTGAGGGAGCTCCTGTGAGGTGAACTTTCCCCAGGCCCTGTAAGGGTCTGGGGGGCTGTTTGTTTCCCGGTTTGGGGCTTAAAAAGAAAAACAAAAAACTGACTTTCCTTATTGTTGTGGAAAATGAAAAGAAGATTTTCTCTTCGTGTGAGGAATGAAAAGAAAGCTGTTGTTTCTGGAAGGAAAGGCTCAAGCCAGAAAATGGCGGCAGAAAGTGAAGTAAGTAAAGCTAAGCCCAAGAGAAAGAAGGTGGGAGGAAGGGAAGATAGTGGAAGCAGCATGGAGGAGGAGGATATGAATGAATCCTTTTCACAAACAATATCAGAAGATTTGGAAAGAACTCCAGTTTTGTTGCCTGATGAGCCTGACCCACAAACAAGCATGTCCCCCCCCCTGAGTATGCCTCCCATCCCTATGTCTGGCTCTGAAACCCCTCAAAGTGCCACCAATAGTCAGTTGTGTGAGACCCCTGCGCAATTCTCCTCCAGTGACCTGTTGGGGGGTGACAGTGTGGAACCTGAGACCCCCGGGAGGAGCGGGGAGTTTGGTGCAAGTAAAGTAATGGCAGCTGGGAGAGCAGAGAGATCCAGCAATGTGCCTGCGGGGCCTGTCTGTGTGGAGCTAAAGCATCGGGAGGCTAGCAGTGCATGCTGGGAGTTGTGTCCTGCGGAGGGCACTCATAATGCTGATGCGGCTGCTGAAAATGCTGCTAATTGCGCCTGTGAGAATCTGGCTATGGCGGTGGCAGAGGGGGCTTTGGACTGTGCAGAGGAGCCTGGAGTGGAGGTGGGGGAAGGGGGCTTTGGGCAGGTGAGCAAGGACTGTGTTACTGCTGGGAATCCAACTGCTACTATAGCGAAAGCTAAAATGTCTTATTCTGCTGCTGTGGCTTCTCCTGCTACTGGTGGGGCCGCTATTCCTGCTGATCCACTGACTGCTACTAACTCACTTTCTGCTGCTGATAATAATGTTATTTCTACTGATTTAAAGACTGTTTGTGCTGCTGCTAAAGAGACATTTTCAGCCTGTATAGAGACTGTTGCTGCTGTGAGTAAAGAGACTGATACTAATTGTGCTAACGAGGCACTTGCTGCTGGAGAGAATCCTGACCCTATGGTGATTGCTAAAGCTCTAAGGACTGTGAACTTTCTTAAAGACAAAAAGAGAGCTTTGGAGAGGGATATTGAGAGGGGGATTGCTAACATTAAGTTTGCTAAAGGGGAAGCTAGAGCTTTAGGAATAAGAAAACTTGCTATAATAAATAAAGAGTTGGAGGAGGCTGATGGGGAAATTGAGCAAACTATGCTGTTAATTAAACCCTGGGAAGAGGTGTTTAAAAACAGAACTCGTTTTGATGAAATGCAACAGGCTGGTAAAGGGGGGAAATCATTTGAAGCAATGTATATGGATTTTGTGCTTAGGGGGGAGGAGGAGGGAACAGGGAAAGGGCAATCTGCTGTTATGTCTGTACCTAAACCCTCTGATTCTATTTCTACCTCTAATCCCCCTACCTGTACCCCCCCTACCTCTAACCCCCCTACCTCTAACCCATCCACTCTTAACCCCTCTACCTCCAACCCCCCTACCTCTAACCCTTCTAACCCCATTGTTTCTGCAAGTTCTGTGGATAATGGGAATAATATGCTGGTAACTCCTGATGTTTTGGGTAAAGCAAATGAAGTGGCAAATCCTACTAAGTCAATGGAAATGTCAAATGCAGGGGGAGAGGATCAAGGAAGTAAAGGGTTTTGGGAAAAAAGAAGATTTTTTGCAAGACAACAAGAGACTCTTTTTGATGGGCCTGTGTTTAAAAGGATAAATGTAGTTAAGATTAAATGGGATGGGGAGAAGGAAAAGATGCCAGGCAGTAGGTATATCTGCAGGAATTTGATAAAGGAGTCAATGGGTTTTACACCTTCTGATGTTAATGCTTTCATAACAGTGTCCGATGTGGAATTTGAAGTAAGTTTTAAATTACCACAAGGTTTGGATAGATTTTGGAGTCTCTATCAGGAGAAGGGAAGATCCCCAGAGTGGGAAGGTTTCAGGGCCATACCTGTTTCAAAGCCAGAAGTTAAGAACGTCACTGTCATTTTTAAAAATGAATCCATTCCCCCGGAAGATGTTTTGGTCTGGCTTAAGCGCCAATGTAAGGTCCTGGCACCACTGACAAGGTTATATAATGAGGAGGGTTTCTGGATTGTGGGATGGAAAGTACAAGTGAGATTGGATGTATCCAATAATGTTACCAAGCATCTCCCAAACTCTTTCTTTATCGGAAAGGAGAGGGGTGTCTGTTTTTATCCGGGACAACCCAAGCAGTGTTTCAAGTGTGGCTCAAAGCGTCATCTGGCCAATGATTGCACTCTCAAAATTTGTGCATTATGTGGGGCTCAGGGGCATGTTAGTAAGGAATGCAATAAGGTAAGGTGCAACCTTTGTAATGATTTGGGACATACGCACCGGGAATGCCCAGAAGCCTGGCACAATATTGTAAAGAAATGCCCTAGAATCGAAAAAGAGTTTTTTCAGGAGGAGGTACCCAGGGTGGAGGTGGGTGTATGTGAGGAAATCACTAACAGGAAGGGAGGTGGGGAAGTTTTGTCCCAGACTATTGAGAAGGATGGGGGAGAAGGGATAAGAAGGGAAGTGGAGGTTGAGAAAGAAGGATGGGAGGAGGTAGGAAGAAAAACAAGGAAGAGGGTAGGCAAGATGGTTTTCCAAACAAATATTGAAACCTCTAATAGGTTTGAACTCCCTGATGGGAAATCTTGGGGGGATATGGCTGAGGAAGAAGAGGAAGAGTTAAGCAGGTTGGAGGATGAAGAGAGGGAGCATGGGAAAGAAACAGGGAAGAAGCAGAAAAAGAAGAAGGCGAAAAAGAAATCCAAGGCTTCTTTGCCTCTTGTGACAGAAGAAATGAATTGTGAAATTGAAGAACAGGTCCCTTCCCATGTAGAAATGGAGATAACTGAGGATCAGGGGAAGAAAAGGAAAGGTCGGACAGAAAGTGATGAGGAAAGGGAATCTATAGATGGGAATGGGTTTTTTGAGAAAGACGGTGGCCCTTCAAGTGGATTAGGGAAGCCTCAGTATAAGAGATTTGGAGAGGGGAAGGAGGGTAGGCTGGCTAAATCTCCAAAATGTCAAAACAAGTGATTCATTTTTGTACTATCAATGTGTGTAGTATAAAGAACCATAAAACAAGGGCTGAAGTTTATGATTTTTTAGGGAAATCTAATTTTGATGTTCTTTTCTTACAAGAAACAAGGTTAACTGATGGGACAGAAATATTTAATGCTAAAAGAGAATGGCAATTTGGACCCTCTTTTTGGTCTATTGCAGAGGAATCTGCAGGGGGGGTGGGAATTCTTTTTAAAGGTCATTTTGATCTTAAAATCAAACGTTTTTTTGAGATCAGAATAGGACGCTGTATACTCCTAGATGTTCATTTTCAGGGTGAGACGTTTAGGCTGATTAATGTTTATGGGCCACATACCATAGCAGAGAGGAAAGAACTGTTGGGCGAAATTAAACCTTTTTTGTGTGTTTCTTGTCCTGTCATTCTGGCTGGGGATTTTAATGAAGTCCTGAAGCCGGGGGACAGGACAGGTAAATATAATAAATATGAAGGGGCCTTTTTGTCTAATATTATCAGGCAGGCGGGGCTGGTGGATGTGGCGACCTGGAATGGGAGGAAGGGTGTCCATACTTATTTTTGTGCAAACCGTAGTAGTCGCATAGATTTGGTTTTTGTTAAAGAGAGAGATACTTTTTCAGATGTAAAGGAAACATTGGTAGATTTTTCAGACCATTTAATGGTTTCCTTTAAATATGGGATGTCAGAGCTCCCGAGAAGGGGTAGAGGGTTGTGGAGACTTGGATTTGAGTCATTGAAGGAAGCTGCAAGGAATGGCTCTTTTAAGAGTTTTTTTGAGGCCCAGTGGTCAAAGCTAAACTTCTTTGATTCAATCCAACAGTGGTGGGAGGGTACGAAAGAAGAAATCCGAACCTTCTTCACAAAACTATCTGTTAAAAGGGAGGGTATAAGATCTAGAACATACCAGTCTCTGAGAAAGAAGTTGGAAACCTTAATTTCGGCCGGGGTGGTGGGGGAGAAAATTGCCCAGTTGAAAACTCTGATGAAGCAGCATCAGTACAGTCGCCAGGACTCTATGGTTCTGGAAAGGGATTTTGGGGCAAAAAACTCCCCGGACCCTTTCCAGAACTGTAGAGAGACCTTTAAGAAAAAGCAGGTGACTGGCCTTATTGATTCTGAGGGAAGTTTGCAGAAATCCAGGGAGGGTATCCTCAGAGTTGTAAGGTCGTACTATGCCGGCTTGTTCAGACGTAAGGCTTTGGAGAGGGAAAGGACTGAAAGCTTCTTAAGGGCGACCCCAGGACCTGATACAGCTAATTTGGATTTCTCCCCTTTGACAGCAGATATTGGGGAAGAGGAGGTGGAGGGTGCGATTGATAAGTTAAACAACAAGAAAGCTCCTGGGCCTGATGGGCTTACAGCAGAATTCTATAAGACCTTTAAGGAGCTGTTAGTCCCGGTGTTAACAAAGATCTTTAATGGATGTCTGGGGAGTGGGTTGTGTGAATCAATGAGGTGCTCTGCCCTGATTCTGCTGTCAAAGGGGAAGGATGATGAGAGGATTGAGAACTGGAGGCCGATTGCCCTTCTCAACTCCGATAGAAAGATTCTGGCAAAGATCCTTTTTTCCCGGTTAATTTTATTTTCAGGCACTTTATTATCGTCCTGTCAGTTCTGCACGGTGAAGGGGCGGAGCATCTTTGGGGCGATCCTTACTATAAGGGAAGCCTTGGAGTCATGCAAAGCTCATGGTTGGGGTAAGTATCTGTTGTCTCTGGATCAGACAAAAGCTTTTGATAATGTTAACCATGATTATCTATGGGCTGTTTTGTCTAAATACGGCATCCCGGGCAGATTCATTAGTTGGATTAAAGTTTTGTATGAAGGGGCAAAAAGCTTCCCATTGATTAACGGTTGGCAAGGTGAAGACTTTGAGGTTGGGGCCGGGGTGCGGCAGGGCTGCCCTCTGAGTCCTCTTCTCTATGTATTCGCTCTGGATCCCTTCCTGAGGATGCTGGAGAGGAAAGGCTTGGAGGGGGTCTGTGTGCCCGGCGGGCAGCCCCTCAGGTTTGTTGCCTATGCGGATGATGTGTCAGTGATCGTTTCTAAGCAGGCGGAGGTTGAAGTGGTCACTGATTGCATCAGAAGTTACTCGGGGGCCTCTGGCTCCTCTGTCAATCGGGAAAAGTCGGAAGCTTTTTGGGTTCTAGAAGGGGAACCAGCTTTTCAGGTTGGTAATTTCCCAGTAGCCCCAGAGCAGGTAAAAATCTTGGGAGTTAAATTCGGGAGGAATGATAATGGTCTGTTAAATTGGGAAGAAAACTGGATGCTGGTTTGGCAAAAGTTCAGCGCTGGAAATCTTGGAAGCTGACCTATAGAGAAAGGGTTAATTTGATCAAGACTTTTCTGATCCCGTTGTTTCTTTTTGTTGCCTATGTGTTTCCCCTGCCAGAATCTCTCTCTACTCGGCTCTACAGTCTGTTCTTTCAGATGCTCTGGGGGAGCAGACTGAACCCAGTAAAAAGAGGGGTCACTTTCCTGCAGAGAAAAGAGGGGGGGTTAGGGATGGTTTGTCCAATCGCCTTCTTTGGCACCATTTTCCTGAAATTTAATTTTGGGAATCTGGGCCAAAGGACGTGTTCTCTGTGGGAGAACTGTGTCAGGTCCTGGGTTTCGCCTTTTATCAGAGACTGGATGGAGGGCGGTAGAGTGAAGGGGGTCCGGATTAGGGGGGGTACTTTCCACAGCATTTAGTTTTAGGCTTAAAGCTGATAAAGAAGTGGAATTTGGACTTTGGGGCAATAGGGAATCTTACCAGGAAGCAGTTATATGAGTCTGTATTGAATTCCTTTTTTATCTCTGCCCCAGTCCTGAAAGACTGTACAACTGAACAGATGAAAACTTGCTTGAAGTTCCTGAATGGCCATAGGCTCCCGGGCAAGTTCCTGGATAACGCCTGGCTGGCTTTCCAGGGGAAACTCTTCCTTAGGGGCAATCTGAGCTATCTGAGTGTGGTAAACAGGCTCTGCCCCTGGGGGTGCCAAGTGGAAGAGACCACAAATCACTTTTATTAGAGTGCTCGGTATCTCGGGCTCTGTATAATGAAGTCCTGTCAGTTTTGAAAATTGGAAGGTTCTGTCGGCACACGTATGGGGAAAGGGCGTATGGGCTGGTAAGGGGAAAGCATCCTTTGGATAATGAGACCTTTTTTGTGATTTTCACTGTCATTAGATACTTTTTGTGGATAATGAGGTGCAGTAAATCTTTCGGGGGGGAGGATGGAACTATTGATCCAACAGTTAAAAGAATCTTGAGGGAACTGTATTTCATCCGTCTCAAAGAGATTGGCATTAACAAGGACAATGCTAAACTGTGGAGGGAGGTGGATTTCACATGGGTGCAATCTTCAGATGTTATTTAATTAAAATGTCATTTTGATGTTATGTAATTGAATTTTCATTTTGATGTTATGTAATTGAAAGTTTGATTTTCTGTTTTATGTTTTAATTTCTTAATAAAAATCCCTATCTGATCCCCCCCATTGTAAGCAGCAGTCCTGCCCTGCTTTATGGCTGAGATTCTAGCTATCTGTATAACAGAGCATTCTGTCACAGTGGCACAGATCCTATCTGATCCCCCCATTGTAAGCAGCAGTCCTGCCCTGCTTTATGGCTGAGATTCTAGCTATCTGTATAACAGAGCATTCTGTCACACTGGCACAGATCCTATCTGATCCCCCCATTGTAAGCAGCAGTCCTGCCCTGCTTTATGGCTGAGATTCTAGCTATCTGTATAACAGAGCATTCTGTCACAGTGGCACAGATCCTATCTGATCCCCCCATTGTAAGCAGCAGTCCTGCCCTGCTTTATGGCTGAGATTCTAGCTATCTGTATAACAGAGCATTCTGTCACACTGGCACAGATCCTATCTGATCCCCCCATTGTAAGCAGCAGTCCTGCCCTGCTTTATGGCTGAGATTCTAGCTATCTGTATAACAGAGCATTCTGTCACAGTGGCACAGATTACCAGAAGGGGGCAGCAAGGAACTAGCAAGGTCTGCAGAGAGGTTGACAGCAGGGGGCAATAAGCAACATATGATGATGGTTAAGGGCTACAATGCTAAGCCAGTCTAGAATCAGTATATTTTCTTGTACGTGAAATGGCACTGGGTTTCTAAAGCAAAATTCTATTATCAATTTGCTCATTGACTGTTTAGGGGTTAACAAAGCTCTTGTAGATATATAGCCATAAAGCAAGTGCACATAAAACCCAAAATGTCTGTCTTTTCTTTCCCCGATGCCTTGACGTGCCATTGTTAGAATGGGATTGTATCCAACAAGCGCAATACTTACACAATTCCATCCCCAAATAAGTGCTGATGAGCGAGATTGATAGGTTTGTTCTGCATTCAGAGGGAAACGGCTTAGTGCACTGGGATAAGAAGCAATATGCTCAAACAATAAAAAGCAGATGAAAAAGGAAACGGTGCTAGTATAGCATATTTCTGCCTTTTAATAGGTTTGCTTTCTCCTTCAGAAAGAGGGACATGTGGTTAAAGGGAACGTTGTGCATTTCAGCTGCTGTCCCGTTGCTATGGTCACTGCCCTCTATACTGGGTCCATGTGTAGTTGTGGTAGGGTCTCGGTGCCAGGAGGGAGGAGACCCACATCTATGGAGGTGATTCACTTTACTTACACAATATAGTTTTTTATAAGCGATATGTGGATGACCTCCTTTTGGTTTGGCAGGGGTCACATTCAGAATTTTTACTTTTTGTCACTGAGCTGAACACGAACACGCTTAATTTACGATTCACCAGTGAATTTAATACCCATACTATCTCTTTTTTAGATTTGAAACTGGTTGCTAGGGGCACTGTGGTGGAAACCACAACCTTTCGTAAAGCTTGTGCTGGTAATTCTTTGCTAAGGGCAGATTCTTGCCATCCAGCACATATGTTTAGGGGCATCCCTGTGGGACAGTTTCAGCGATTACGGAGAAATTGCAGCACAGAGAGTGCCTTTTTGGAGCAGGCTGTCATACTGCGAGATCGATTTCTTGATCGTGGGTATAGCATGAGGTCACTGTCCTCAGCCTTTATTAAGGCCTTACGGATGGAGAGATCAGACTTACTCACTGATAGGAAAGGTCAACATCATGGCAGAGTTGGAAGGGGTTATGTTTCTCCTACTTTTGTAACTTCGTTTTCTAATCAGTTCTATAAGATTAAACGTATAGTTTCTAATTTAATTCCTGTTCTCTATAATGATCCTGACTTGGCATTGGTATTACAAGGTGGCTACAATATTGTTGCAAAAAAAGCTCCCACATTGGGTAATATACTTTCACCAACTCTGTGGCGGTCCCGGCCTTTGAGAGCGACATGGCTTACAGTAAAGGGTACATATCGCTGTGGAGCACGCAGATGTGTTACTTGTTCACATATCAGGCAATCCACTACCTTTAGTAGTTCAGTGTCTGGGACAGTATTTAACATGCATTTTTATGCCAACTGTAATACGCGATATGTTGTGTATCTTTTAACCTGTTCAAGATGTAGCATTCAATATGTTGGCTGTACAACACGCTCCCTTAAGAGCAGGATGAGGGAACACATTAGACATATAGCTGCTAGAAGTAGCAACAGTCCCGTGGCTAGACACTTTTTACAATGTTGCCAATCTGATGTATCGTTTTTGCACATTCAAGTCATAGATAAAATTCTTCCTGATGCAAGGCGCAGTGACTTATATGCTAGGCTCTTACGTTCTGAAGTCAAATGGATATTTACTCTTGATACACGACATCCTAATGGCCTCAATTCTATTTTTGACATTAGCTGCTATGTTTGAATTTATGAGTCTGTTTATTTGTACATAAAAGAATTTCTAACATTTAATGTTGCCATTCATGTATTAAATTAATATTATTTACTTTTTACTATATTTATTGATATTGAATATTAAATTAATATTATTTACTTTTTACTATATTTATTGATATTGATGTATTGAACAGTTTACTTGGATTAATTGGATGTATTCTACATATGTATTTTACAAAAAAAGTCTTCTTTAAATGATTGGCCTTGTAAATATAGCCTACAGTTTTGATTTATACAGGTTCCAGATTCCACTATGTGTGCTTTTTTACTGATGGGGGTGTATGTATTGATGTCTTAATTTGCATGTTTAATTGCTTATGACACTATTTAAACCCTCCTACTGTTGTATGTGTATGCCTATGAGTAAGTGCGTTCGCGCACGAAACATGTCAGGCGTCTAGTTTTTAGATGGAACAATAAAGACCTGGTTTTAGCAGCATGTCGTGTCCGGAGATGTTTGGAGCTCAACTGTATATGATATAGGGTCTCGGTGCCAGGGTATAATGTATAAAGAATGAATGGCCAGTTGTTGCCGTTGATGCACATCTATGAACACTCTCTGGCAGCCTGCTGTCACTTTACCCGACTGCAGCCATTGCCTGTTGGTTGTCAGAGGGTTCTGTGGTACTTCAGCAACAAATAAAAGGCCACAGCATGGGTTACACTGATATAAAGTGTCACTGCCACCAACATTCCACCAATCGACTCTACTGAAGACATCTTGCCCCACAATGGGGGTACCATCTTTTCTGTCTGTCACTATCCAACCCCATTATTGCCTTTTTCTCTTCTGTTGACATATTTCCCTCCTGTCTTCCTCTTGCCCTACTGCTGCTACCATCTTGCCCTCCTGCAGCCATCTTGCCCTACTGCTGCTACCATCTTGCCCTCCTGCAGCCATCTTGCCCTACTGCTGCTACCATCTTGCCCTCCTGCACCCGTCTTTCTCTCCTGCAGCCATCTTGCCCTACTGTCTTCATATTGCCCCATTGTTCTACTATCTCCATATTCCCCTACTGACTCTATCTTACCCAGTTGATACCATTTTGCCTTCCCATTGACATCTTACCATACTGTAGCCATATTGCTCTCCTGCAGCCATCCTGCCCCCCTGAAGCCATCTTGCCCTACTGTCTTCATATTGCCCCACTGTCTCCACATTGTTCTACTGTCTCCATATTCCCCAACTGACACTTTGCCCTCACTTTGACCTACTGTCTTCATATTCCCCTACTGACTATCTTTCTCTCCTATAGCCATCTTGCCCTCCTGCACCCATCTTTCTCTCCTGCAGCCATCTTACCCTACTTTCTTCATATCGCCCCACTGTCTCCACATCGACCTACTGTCTCCACATCGACCTACTGTCTCCACATTATTCTACTGTCTCCATATTTCCCAAATGATGCTATTTTGCCCTCCATCTGACAACTTACCCTACTGTAGCCATCTTTCCCTCCTGCAGCCATCTTGCCCTCCTGCAGCCATCTTGACTTCTTGTCTCCATATTGCCCTAATGCCTCTGCATTGACCTACTGTCTCCTTATTGTTCTGCTGTCTCTGTATTTCTCTACTGACCCTATCTTACCCAGCTGATACAATTTTACCCTCCCATTGATATCTTACCCTACTGTAGCAATCTTTTTCTTTTTGTATTTACAAAACCACACTCTTCCATCAACTGCTGCTCTTATGGGCCCGCTTATGTATGGTGCCCAAGGCAGGCATGCCTCTTTGAGCCCCTCTTAAAGATAAGACTGGCTACAGGACTTTGTTTGGAATAAGAGATCATGCATCTCAGATTGCACATATTTGTATTGGAATGAATATGTATATATACTTGTATTTATAGAGGAATTCTTCAGGTCAGTAGGGGAAGAACCCCAGCAATGCTATCTCATTATGGCTGCGTAGGTGAAGGTGTGATGGAAATGCTAACAAGGCCCATGATAACAAGGCCGCGTTAGGAAAGTTAAGCTACACTGACCTCTGGAGGTATGAAATGTATGCTAAAGTCCACTGCAGAGAGTGGAGGGATGGTTATTGTGCATTATGAGCAGAATCCTTTTGGCTCTGCAGCAAACTTGACACAGGGGAGACAATCAGAGAATAGAAAAAAATTCTAGAAACTATGATATTTTTTCCCCCCCTTTAAGGCAAGATTGAGAGGCCCTCAGCTTCAGAAACTGTCCCAGGTAAGTAGAAAAGATGCACATTGTACTGCATTTTATTAGTATTTAGTATGTTATAGAATGCCCTATTCCTAGCAACTTTGCAATTGGTTTTCATTATTTATTTTAGGTTTTTATGGTTTTTGATTGATTTTCCTTCTTCTTCTGCCTCTTTCCAGCTTTCAAATGGGGGTCACTGACCCCCGGCAGCCAAAAACTATTGCTCTGTGAGGCTCCAGTTTTATTGTTATTGTTACTTTTTATTACTTATCTTTCTATGCAGGCCCTCTCCTGTTTATATTCCCTAAACCACTGTCTGGTTGCTAGGGTAAATAAGAAACTAGCAACCAGATAGCTGCTAAAATACCAAATGGAGAGCGGCTGAACAAAAAGTGCCATTACTACTTAGGCTGGTCATCCAATTGGGTCAGAATTGTCATAGCTGGACCCTGTAAACCTGTTCCTTGTGACTGTAGCTGAGCACAGCAAATGACCGATAAGCCAAACCAATGAGGGGCAATATGCTTAATCATGTAGCCCCAATAATAACTCTGTATATTTCATGTTGGTGACAACGCAATACAATTCATTATTATAAAAGATACTGAATATTATAAATTCAACTGGAACCTCACTTAAGAAGCAATGGCTGCCAGGCATGTATCCCTCCGATTGTAAATGGTGCAAAATCCCGTGCACAAGCGACAGCCCTGGGATAAGTCCGCACATACAAGACCTTCAGAGTGTGCTCCCATGAATGAGTACGGGCAGCAAACATTCTGTTGGATTCCCTAACTTTTGGACTAGAGCTGGGCACAGAAGTGACCACCAGTTCGGCAGGTCATTTATAGCTGTATTCACACCCATGTTGTAGCAATCCACTAAGGAACCCTGAAAGTACCACCACTCAAGGTGTCTATTTCAGGGTTCCCTTGTATTTGTTTACCCTTTAACTTTGGATGCAACTGTAGGCAGGGTCGGATTGAGCCGGCAGGCCCCTGGGAGAAATTCGGGTGGACCGTGCTGTCTGCCTGGATGTGGAAGAATGTACATGGTGGTGCTGAGGGGGGGCCTCTGTGGCTGGGGTTGTGGGCTGTTGGATGAGGGCCCCAGGTGGGCCCCAAACACTCCACTCTGATACTGACTGCATGCACCCAAAGAATGGGATGCACAGATTTCAGGATTCAGCCAAGATTCGGCCTTTTTCAGCAGGATTTGGATTTGGCCGAATGTTTCTGGCCGAACCGAATCCTTAAAACCAAGTTACTTTTCGTCACATAAACACGAAAGTTGAACATTTTTCGCCGTATGCTCAGTGCTCAGTTCTCCCTGACTCTTCCACATCCGATTCGGTAGTACGGTATTCGGCGAATCTATTACAAAGGATTCGGGGTTCGGTGACCTTCCTGGGGGTTAATTGCCTTCTCCTCTCCCTCAACATACAGCGAGAGCTTTACAAAGTGTAATGGAATGTTGTTGCGATACCAGCTGTTGTGTTACCCTACTGTAACCCAAGTCTCTGTGTGTAAGTGCCACTGGATCTGTAAAGGTATGTCCTTTCCAACACATTTGCTGTTTCTCACGTTACATCTCTCCCTCCTCCACTGAGAGTTCAATGGCTGCATTGGCTGCCCCACAGACTAATTAGCATTCATAGGCTGCATCCTGAGAAATAGATGAAGCAATAAACATGCAATCTCATGCCTCGTGCACCAAACACACAGGGATGGAGTGCTACCATCTGTTTATTAGGCGCCGGTCTCTTTCACACTGACCTGTTGGAAGGCTCTCGCTGCTGCCGCTTTCTGCATTCTGATTGAACGGCCAAGGAGGAAAGAACGGCTTTGACTTGGAAGCCCACGTAACACAACAGTAGATACTATTCAATGTGACCGCAATAAACAGCAGCTCTTTAATTGATACGGCATTGAGTTGGGGTGGGTGCGAGCGCCCTTGTGGTTGTGCAGCTGGCTAATGGCTGGATAATGAACTCAATGTCGTGCCTTGACTTTTCCATATTCCTGCCCTTTGCACAGAGACATAACCTCTGATCCTGATAGCCTGGGAAGCTCAAAATATTTTAGCTCTTGGGTTCATTTCTTCATTGCAAGTGGGCACCATGGAAAAGTTGATGATGCGGATGGAAAAAAAAAAAGACGTGTCCATTGGTGATGTGAGGAAGAGGAGAAACTCAACACACACCCGATCCTAACACACAAAACCTTAACCCCTCACCTTACCCTAACCAGCAAAATGCTGTCATTGTAGGACCCGCACCCAACCTGTGCCTGCGTCTTTACACCCTGCACACTACTTCTGTGTGTACCTTAGATTCAGGGCCGGAACTAGGGGTAGGCATAAGAGACAGCTGCCTAGGGCACAACGATTGGGGGGTGGCAGGCAGGAGCCTCTCCTGCGATCAGCAGTTGTGCGCCCCCGGGGGTGCGCGATGTAGGTGCAGGGGCGAGGTAGCCGACTGGGTTGCCTAGAGCGCCCGGTCGGCTCGGCCCGTCCCTGCTTAGGTTCTAAGATAGGGAAACTTCAGGAGAAGAGAAAGAGTGAACTTCCTAAGTCTGTCCCGCACCCAACCCAAATTATAACCCTAACCAACCAAAGGGTTTCAAAGGGGCTGATACTTGCCCAACCCAAACCCTACCCGACCCAGCTTCTGCCCTGTATTTATAAGTCCGCCCTGCCATGATGTCACAAAAGGGGTGGGGCGAACGCACCTATAAATTCAGAAGCCGAAAGACGAAGGCCAAGAGTGTTAGGTTTGCGGGTGGGTTCGGGTTCAGCTCTTCCCGCCCACGACCTAACACTGCCGGCCTTCATCTTCCGGCTTCTGAATTTATAGGCATGCCCACGCCCTGCCCCTTTTGTGACATCATGGAGAGGTGGGTCTATAAATACAGGGCAGAAGCTGGATCGTGTAGGGTTCGGGTTGGGAGAGGGCGAGTTTATCTCGACCCGCACATCACTGTTGTGTTCCATCAGCCCCTTTGAAACCCACGAGTATCGGGCCGGCACGCTCATCACTACAACTAGTTTTATAATGTGGCGGCCAAAGGGTCAGTGCATTGGGGATGCTCTGCATTCAGCTATTAATGGCTTTTTCTATTTTAGGGAATTAAACTAAAAAAAATAAAAAAGTACAAAGCACACAACACACGGAAAGTGATTTTAAACTGTTTTATTTTACATGACTTTCGCCAGTTATCAGCCAGTTTTGGTTCCATAATTTAAAAAAAAACATATTAAACCATTCCTGATGAGCAGGATACTTTAGATACCTTATAATATTACATGAGAGATGCAGTATAAATCTGAAAATGTATTTGTAATAAAAAAAAAAAAAGTTTTCTCTCTTCCTATTCTATTGCGCGTTGCATTAAATGTCACATGATTGCACCGGATTCTTATATTCTTCAGACGGTAGAAAATAAAGTGCACAATATTAAGGCATGATTTCTTGTACAAAGGCTTGCAAGTGCTACAAAACGTGTACCAAAATAGTTTAAAAAAAAAATGTCAAGGCCTGTGCAAGCTACAGTCACTCCCAGCCTGTTGGGGAGCTATAGTTCAACCTCAGACTACATGTGACTGTATCAAATGGACCGGCACATTCAGCATAGAACAGTCTTCTTTTATTAAACGTAGAGACTGTCCAAACCAGCTCTGTCCAACTGTCCACCCAGTGTGCTGTATATTTCTTATTGGCTCCATGATAATGTCATACAGAGAAGGCCCTTGGGCATCGTAAGGACCATAAAAGTCCCCCCGGAGGGCCGACTGGGCTGCAGCTGGACCGTGCTGCTCTAAACAGTTAATGGAATCTTCTCAACTGAGGTATAATAAGTCATATTACGCTACGCGGTAATCTATATATCTATAGAACCGCACAGCCGTCGCTAAGTGCGCGGACATGAATAAAATATCGGCTTTGGAATACGTAGTCTTCTATTATAAAATAACGATATTGCTTTATATTTAAAAAAAATTCCGACATTTTGGACACAAAAAAGAGATTGCATTTCCATAGTAATAATAATCTAAATATGTACAACATACATGGTATCCAAGGAAAGGCATCGGCTTGTTGCGGGAAACAAAATGGCATAATGTGCATGGTAATATCTTGCTCGGGAAGACCAGGGGATATCTTTGCAGGTGAGACGGGTCACTGAGGTGCCTGCGTGTAACACAAAGACATGTGCTTAGCATGTAAAAGCGTGACTTTGCAAGTGTCCCCAGACATGCAATCTCCCATTGACCAAAGGCCCAAGGCATTCTAACTTTATGAAAAAACTGCGGCTCTTCAGGAAACCTCTGTTGAACTTCACCAGCTACATGAAGCTAAGTATTGAAGAAGAAGTAAAGGTAAAAGCTAAGTAAGCTTTATCAGTAAATACAGCAATAAGCACTTACATAAACGCTGCACTGAGTCCTCTATCAAAAGAAACACAGGATTTCTTTTCTTCTTTTGTGTAAACATGTTCTTCTGTGTCAGACTCTCTCTCTTAGAAAAATACTTCATTCCCGGGGGCCGGAGTCTGCACAGCTCTCTCCCCCATACCTCTTTTTGCTCCCCCTCCTATAAGAATTCACTCCCCTCCCACCAGAATGAGTGATCTGAGCTACCCACAGCTAGAGCTACAGCAGGAAGCTGCGGAGACTAAGCTAAAATGGCAGCTATCTTAAATAAAAGGAGGAAGATCCTAGGGTTGTTTACTCAGGTAATGCTCACAAAAACGCTGCACTGAGTTCTCTATCAAAAGAAACACAGGATTTATTTTCTTCTTTTGTGTAAACATGTTCTTTTGTGTCAGACTTTCTCTCTCAGAAAAAATCCTTCATTCCCGAGGGCTGGAGTCTGCACAGCTCTCTCCCCCATACCTCTTTTTGCTCCCCCTCCTATAAGAATTCACTCCCCTCACACCAGAATGAGTGATCTGAGCTACCCACAGCTAGCGCTACAGCAGGAAGCTGCAGAGACTAAGCTAAAATGGCAGCTCTCTTAAATAAAGGGAGGAAGATCCTAGGGTTGTTTACTCGGGTAATGCTCACAGAAACGCTGCACTGAGTCCTTTATCAAAAGAAACACAGGATTTTTTTTCTTCTTTTGTGTCAGACTTTCTGTCGCAGAAAAATCCTTCATTCCCAGGTGCCAGAGTCTGCACAGCTCTTCTCTTTCCCCCATAACTCTTTTTGCTCCCCCTCCTATAAGAATTCACTCCCTTCCCACCAGAATGTGTGATCTGAGCTACCAACAGCTAGAGCTACAGCAGGAAGCTGCGGAGACTAAGCTAAAATGGCAGCTGCTATCTTAAATAAAGGGAGGGAGATCCTAGGATTGTTTACTCAGGTATGGTAAAGCTTTTCTGCAGAATATAGATAGAGCGTTCTAGGCGGCACTAATGTGGCTATTCTATTGAATACTATATTTATTCTGCAGAAAGCTTTAACATACCTGATTAAACAGACATAGAAGCTCCCGCTGTATGTTTAACATAACAGCTGCCATTTTCGCTTGGTCTGACTTCACTTTCTGCCTGCACACTGCTCCTGAAACACCTTTAAGCTCTGAATACACAGCAGAGAGGGGAGGGGGAGAGATGGGGAGGAGGGAAGGGGGGGGAGGAACAAACTGAGAAGATTCATACTATGCCCTGAAGGATTTTTCTGAGAGCAGGACTTCTAACACAGAAGGTCATGTATATAGAATAAAAGGAGAGAAATGTGGTGTTTCTTTTCACTAAGGACTCAGAGCAGCAGTTCTTAAGTGATTATGGCTGTATTTACATAGACCTTTCTGATAAAGCTTACTTAGTTTGTACCTTTCCTTCACCTTTAAGCATAGCATTGTATTGTTTGTTGATTGTTTGTTGGTAGCAATAATGTTTAGTAAAGTAGTGTGTGTGTTATAAGCTATAGTGTGTGGATGTTTATTTCCTTGACATATTGTTTCTGATTGCCGTAGCCTTACATGCCGCCCCTGTCTGACACTGATTGTGGTAACAGACAGAGAGTCACAGATAAAAGAACACAGAGCGCTGCTATTACCTGATGGAACTGTTATGCGTCACTGTCGTCCATACAAAGATCTGAGTTCTGGGAGGCTTCTCGTGCAAAGATATCAGCCATTAGGGCTTCTTCTAACTTTTTTCGAACATTCTGCACCCTCTCTTCCTGTTTCCTAGGGGTGAAACAAATATGTGTAAGGCCAACTGACCATTTCTCTCAAATACTGCCCCAAGTCAATCCTTTATATCCCATAAATAAACACAAACTGGATCAGTAACAGAATACTCTGTACACTATAATATGCAATGAAGTTTGCACATAAATAATTGCCACCATATTTATTCCCCTATACTAAGCACAATTCAGCAGGAACAGCCCCCTAAGTTTGCTCATAGCCTGTACAGAGAGATTCCATAAAACTATGGCAGCATAGGGATTCCCCTGTAGCCTTGCAGCCTTGTGCCTTTATATGGGCACAGAACCCCTCAGTGACTGCTAATATCCTTATCATTTACAGTAGGGGGTACATTATCCCTTATAATACATGAGTGATACTCAGAGTTCCCTGTATAACTCAGCCTGCAGCCTTGTGCCTTTATATGGGCACAGAACCCCTCAGTGACTGCTAATATCCTTATCATTTACAGTAGGGGGTACATTATCCCTTATAATACATGAGTGATACTCAGAGTTCCCTGTATAACTCAGCCTGCAGCCTTGTGCCTTTATATAAAAGGTTTCATATCTATATAATATATGTGTTTGTGTGTGAAAGTACATTTTTAATGTCAGATTCCATTATAAAGAAATAGGAGAGGCGTGCAAGGAGGAAACAGATTACAGTCAGTTTGCTGGGTGCATCTGTATATATAGATATATATGCCTTGCACCAGTTTGTGATGTAATGTAAATTACAGATCCCGCTTTTCGCTAAATATATGTATTCGGGAGAAAGCTTTGGAGGATCAAAAAACATATATTCACAAACAAAAGTGCCTTTATTTACAAGACATGTGGGAGATTTTCCTTTCCAAGCCAAAAGCATTTTTACGGCATTGTTATTCGCTTCCCTACGCATCGCACATAAAACGTCCCCGTTCCACCGGTGGTTTTTATCTAATACAGTTGTTTGGGTTTTTTTGTTTTGGGGCAGTATCAATCTGCCAGCGTCTGTGTCCGACTGGAACAACTACACAATGCCCAGAAGATTCTGCTTAAAAAGCCGGGGCTATGGAAGACTTATCACTGATACACAAGAGCAGCGACTGGCCGTAAAAAAAACATCTGTTTTACAGAGGAATTACGGCACAGGGCACGAAACTCGGGTATATTTAATCACTGGGAAAGGAAAGGATCATGGGAAATCCTTTGTTCATGTTTGCTCTGTATTTGTCCAAAGGGAACAGCACAAGATGGAGGTATCAATAATCTTTTTATTGGATAAACTTCTGATTTCGCTGGGTAAACTTTACCAACATAGTTTCAGTTTGTAACTCCCAGCTGGAAGGCTGCAGGCTGAGGGCCTTTAGGTGGGGGAATTTAAAGCTGACTGCGAGCTCAGTGGGTCAATTCTTTCTAAAAAAAGGGTGTGGGGACAAAGGAAGCTGCTATGTTATTGAATGTCCTATTAATAGCAACTTTGCAATTGGTTTTCATTATTTATTTGTTATATTTTTTTAATTATTTACCTCTCTCCTCTGCTACTTTCCAGCTTTCAATTTACCCTAGTAACCCCTGTTTGGTTACTAGGGTAAAAAAAAAAAAGACCCTAGCAACCAGATAGCTGCTAAAATACCAAATGGAGAGCTGCTGAACAAAAAGCTAAATAACTGAAAAAGTATAAAAAAAAAAAAATAAAGACCAGCTGCTAATTGTCTAAGAATATCAATGTCTACAACATAGTAAAAGTTAATTTAAAGGTGAACTACCCCTTTAATAGGAAGAGGAAATAAAATACAAAACATCTGACCTAACAATGCAGTTTCTGTACTAGTTTCCTAATACCATTAAACCAAAAGCTGCATGTTCTAAGGGCTCAGGCAGATTAGATCAAGGCAGGTGAAGCTGCTATGTAAAGTATGAACAATTTTCCATTCTGTAAGTATAAAAGGTGTAAAATAATGGTTGAGCAAATGTGCAGCCCCCAGCTCCTGGCTACGAGGAGATGCTGATTTGTGTGAAGTGTTGGGGGCTGCAGGTTGAATATTTTATATATTATACAGTGCAGCGCAGACCTGGGAAGTTATGCAAACGCTGCCATCTTGTGGTGGACTTGAAGAATCAAAAATATCAGATATCATGAATGGCCAGTACTGAGGCAGAGAATGAATTAGTCCCTCTGATTAGTTATTGCTTTCAGTGCTAAGAGTGTGAGAGTATAGGCAGGAAACATGCCAATACAAGCTAAGTAATTATATAAAGGTAAATAAATGGGAAGTCTTATAATGTCCTACTAGGGGACAGACAGGAGCAGGGTCGGACTGGGCCGCCGGGACACCGGGAAAATACCCGGTGGGCCCCGGCCTTGGTGGGCCCCAGTGGCCCAGACCCGACCCGATTGCCGCTTCATCTGGCCTCCAATGTCCTCCCCTGACGCGTTTCACATACGCGCGTTCAGGGGAGGACGTCGGACAGGGGCCCCTGGGGGGGAAGTTAGGGGTGCATGGCGGCGGGGGCCCCTGAGGGCGGCGCAGCCGGAGGAGGCACCTTGGAGGGGTGTGGGGCCCCCGGGGCGGCAGCCCCGGTGGCCCTGCACCCCCCAGTCCGACCCTGGATAGGAGTAAAGCTGCCCATACACAGCCATCAGCATAGGGAGGAGCCAAATGAGTGGCCACCCATAAACTGGGCCAGATCAGTGAGGTCCGAACGTTTAACCCCAGGCCAGTGATCAGATCGCACTGTGAGCCTATAGGGGATATTGACTGGGCAGGATGTGAAAAAAGGCCCCAAATATAGGCCAATACGCTCCCTACATGGTCTGAAAGGACAGAGTTTGTATTAGCCCCTTAAGGCCACCTCAAAGGGGTTGTTCACCTTTTAGTAAGCTGTAGAGAGTGATATTCTGAGACAATTTGCAATTGGTCTTTATTTTTTATTATTTGTATTTTTTTTTAGTTATTTCACTTTTTGTTTAGCAGCTCTTCAGTTTGGAGTTTCAGCAGCTATCTAGTTGCTAGGGTCCAAATTATCTTAGCAACCAGGGAGTGCTTTGAATAAGAGACTGGTATATGAATAGGAGAGGACCTGAATAGAAAAATAATTTATAAAAAGTAACAATAACAATAAAACTGGAGCCTCACAGAGCAGTAGTATTTTGGCTGCCGGGGTCAGTGACCCCCATTTGAAAGCTGCAAGAGTTAGAACAAGAAGGCAAACAGTTCAAAAACTATAACAAATAAATAATGAAAACCAATTGAAAAGTTGCTTAGAATTGGCTTAGAATCTATAACAGGTGAACCTCCCCTTTAAGTCTGGTAACAAATCAGTATAAACTGATGTCACAATGCCAAGGATGACTTACCGTATATCGTCATCTGTAACTAAAAAAGCTTTGCATAGTGGCTGGGATGTGTTTAGCCATACGGATGGGTTCTTTTCTACGGCCGCAGAGAGCTGCCCTGTGATTGGTGCAGAGCTTGTGTGCAGAGCGCTGGCGATTGCTGCAAGGAGGGTCTGCTCGTTATTTCCAGGGCCAACACCTACAGCAAGAGGGCAAAAGAAATATTTACATTCACGGAAATAGCCTTCATTACAACAAATGTGCCCTCTGTTCCTTTCAGTAAATACAGGAAGATCCATCACTACAGACTCCAAATTAAAGGGATACTGTCATGATGTTTATGGGGTACTTGTTATTTCTAAATGACACTGTTTACACAGCAAATAATTCCCTCTGCCATTTACATTTTATTCTTGAACCAACAAATGTATTTGTAGCTGTAATATTGGTGTGTAGGCGCCATCTCAGTGCCTTGTGCCTGAGTCTGAGCTTTCAGAAGGAGCCAGCGCTACACATTAGAACTGCTTTCAGCTAACCTATTGTTTCTCCTACTCCCATGTAACTGGAGGAGTCCCAAGCGGGACTTGGATTTCTTACTATTGAGTGCTATTCTGATACCTACTGGGAGCTGCTATCTTGCTCCCTTCCCATTGTTCTGCTGATCGGCTGCTGGGGGTGAGGGGGGGGTATCACTCCAACTTGCAGCACAGCAGTAAAGTGTGCCTGAGTCTGAGCTTTAAGAAGGAGCCAGCGCTACACATTAGAACTGCTTTCAGCTAACCTATTGTTTCTCCTACTCCCATGTAACTGGAGGAGTCCCAAGCCGGACTTGGATTTCTTTACTATTGAGTGCTATTCTGATACCTACTGGGAGCTGCTATCTTGCTCCCTTCCCATTGTTCTGCTGATCGGCTACTGGGGGTGAGGGGGCATATCACTCCAACTTGCAGCACAACAGTAAAGTGTGCCTGAGTCTGAGCTTTAAGAAGGAGCCAGCGCTACACATTAGAACTGCTTTCAGCTAACCTATTGTTTCTCCTACTCCCATGTAACTGGAGGAGTCCCAAGCCGGACTTGGATTTCTTACTATTGAGTGCTATTCTGATACCTACTGGGAGCTGCTATCTTGCTCCCTTCCCATTGTTCTGCTGATCGGCTGCTGGGGGTGAGGGGGGGGGATATCACTCCAACTTGCAGCGCAGCAGTAAAGTGTGCCTGAGTTTGAGCTTTCAGAAGGAGCCAGCGCTACACATTAGAACTGCTTTCAGCTAACCTATTGTTTCTCCTACTCCCATGTAACTGGAGGAGTCCCAAGCCGGACTTGGATTTCTTACTATTGAGTGCTATTCTGATACCTACTGGGAGCTGCTATCTTGCTCCCTTCCTATTGTTCTGCTGATTGGCTGCTGGGAGGGGGGGTGGGATATCACTCCAACTTGCAGCGCAGCAGTAAAGTGTGACTGAAGTTTATCCGAGCACAGGTCACATGGCTGTGGCACTCAACCCCCATAAAGTCTGCTCAGGTTGCAGTTGCTCATTGGGAAAATCAGCATTGCAAGTCACAGTAAGGCCAGCACTGCACATAGTAGTAAGGCTGCACCCAGCTGTCCTATTAATATCACTGGGGGGGAGTAGCTCTCAGTGTGATCTTTGCATATTAAATGCTTCGCTGAACTTGAGGTATCTGCTGCATGGAGCCAGCTACGTCACACAGGGCCTCCGTGGGCACCTTATGTACAAGAGACTAGCAATCAGATATCTGCTGAAAAAGCCCTACTGTCGGATCCCTATCACATATGGAGGGTTTTTTTGTTTTTTTAGAAAATTAGTATTCTTAAAGGGGTAGTTCACCTTTGTAGTATGTTACAATGGCCAGTTCTTAGCAACTTTTAAATTGGTCTTCCTTTTTTATTTGTTATAGTTTCTGAATGATTTGCCTTTTTTCTTCCCAACTCTTTCCAGCTTTCAAATGGGGGGGTCACTGACCCCAGAAGCTAAAAAAAACTATTGTTCTGTGAGGCTACAATTTGATTCGTATTGTTATATTTTATGACTTTTCTTTCTTTTTAAGCATTTATAATCCAATGTCGGGCAAGATTCATTTTTTTTTTCAGCAGGATTCTGCCGAATCCGCGCTTCTGGCCGAAACCAAATCCGAACCCTAAAAATCAGGTGACTTTTTGTCATGTAAACATGGAAGTTGAAAATTTGACATTTAACCCTTTCAAAATCTAATCCGGTTCAGTATTCGGGGTGAATCCTTTACAAAAACTGGATTCAGCCTAGTAATTTACTCCCTAGGAACCAGATAGCTGCTATACAGTAATTGCAAACAGGAGAGCTGCTGAACAAAAAGCAAAGTACACACATACAAAATGAAGACTAATTGCAAATTGTTTCATAATATCACTCTCTACATCATACTAAACGTTAATTTTAAGGTGAACAAACCCTTTAATAGGCAGGAATGTTTGGGAAACATCACAAAGAAACGGCTGAGGAAGATATAAATTGCTGTTCTGTGCTGGGGGGACACCAGCTTCACATTAACAGAGAAGTTTATCCCATAATGATTACAGGGCACTTTTCAAGCCTTTGTTCGTGGCTTTATTCTGGGAAAGACTAGTGGTTGCCAGGAAATTCCTTTGATAGATAAAAGGTAATTCCCAGCAATGCGCAGCAGATACTGGCAGTGATGCGCTTCCATGACACCCCCTGTGGTTTCCTGGGGAGAAAAACCACAGCCATAATGCTGCCAGTCCCGCAACTCAGACCAGTCATATTCAGCCTGTAGTTTTACAACTGTATATGCCCCCAGTAGCCCCCCCATCTTCCTTTCTGCTGATCCCCAGCACATTCTCTGGGCTGCTGTCACTTACCTGAGCTTAGGGACCGACTCACTATATACTGCAGATATAATATGCCATTCACAAAATAATGTGCCACATAACATGGCACTGAAAGCAGTTTATTCTGCATTAGAACTGATCAATAAGAGCAGCCCAGAGCCCACTGGGCATGTGTAGTGCCACTGACCCACAAAAGGTGGCCTAACAAGATCCAAGATGGGGAGAGCTGGATCCTTATTGTCATAAGGCTGCAGAACATCTGGGCTGGTACCGGAGGTTCAGCGTATAAAATACAGCATTTCTAGCCATAAGCATTTTTAAACAGTAATGTAAAATTTTAAACTTTATTTTTTACACAGTTAAGAGTTCTCCTATATAAAGATATACAGGAAACCATACGTTACACGGATAACCAACAGCACTGTCATATTTGCAAAACGGAAGTCAGGCATAGCCATGCTGTGGGCAGGTTCAAAAGGATGTTCAAAACAAGTCCCTTGTGGCGCTTTGAGTTATTGATTTTAAACATATGGGTCACAATTTTCTAAAAAGGCTTTGTAAATATTGGAAAGTAGGGGGTCCCCTCTAGATGGGGAGAAAAGAAAAGAAACTGTCAGTATGGTCAGATCAGATCAGTTAAAAAAAAAAAAAGGCTAGTTACTAAATCAGTATTCCGGGCAGGTACAGCGGAGGAAGACAAAATTAAGTTAGAGCCCAAAAAGTTGGGGTTGCCCCCTTCTTTTTCTTGTAATACTGGCCTTTGGGTCAAGAGAGTAGGTGGGTGTAACATGGGGGAAAGGCAATGATATCACAGGGCAGAGTGGGTGGGGGAATATGCACAGTGGGCAGGGGAAAAGGGCAGCGTGGGCGGGGGAATGGGCAGGGTGGAGAGGGGAAATGTGCCAGTGGGTGGGGTAAATGGGCAGCGTGGGCAGGGGAAATTGGCAGGGTGGAGAGGGAAAATGGGCAGCATGGATGGGAGAAATGGGCAGAGTGGGAAGGGGAAATTGGCAGGGTGGAGAGGGAAAATGGGCAGCATGGATGGGAGAAATGTGCAGGGTGGAAAGGGGAAATGGGCAGAGTGGGCAGGGGAAATGGGCAAGGTGGACAGGGGAAATGGGCATAGTGGGTAGGAGAATGGGCAGCGAGGGCAGGGGGAAATGGGCAGAGTAGGTGGGTTAAATGGGCAGTGTGGGCAAGGGAAATGGGCAGGATGGAGAGGGGAAATGGGCAGAGTGGGCGGAGGAATGGGCAGAGTGGGCAGGGGAATGTGCAGGGTAGAGAGAGGAAATGGGCAGAGTGGGCAGGGGATATTGGCAGAGTGGGCGGAGGAATGGGCAGGGGAAATGGGCAGGGTGGAGAGGAGAAATGGGCAGAGTGGGCAGAGTGAGCAGGGGAAATGGGCACAGTGGCAGGTATAGGCAGGGTATTATTACATTGCTGGAAAATTTGTAATTCCAGCCCCGGGCCTAGCTGGTGATCTACCCGCTGGGCTAGTCAAGTACTGGCTAGGTGGTAACCCTACTCTGAAAACATTCTGCAGGACTAAAAGAAGGAAAGAGAGGAAGATGAACTGTAACATACAGTAACAGGAGTGTCATTGAGGTTTTAGTTTAGTGAATCCACATCCAACAAGACTCGGTTAGAAGAACTCAAAAATCCTATTATGTTTAAATCCCAAAACACATCAGCCATCATGGCTTATTAGGAAAAGGATGGCTAATCCTTAATCCAGCTGTTTAGAAATCATACCTTGAAGGCCTTTAGGAAGCTCCATGGGTTTTATGACTTGTTCTGTTACATCTGAGGCACTAAGTCCCTCCAGCCTCTTTTCCCAGAAAAGCTGAAATACATTAAAAGCAGAATACTTACAGAATAATTAGGATAAAATGACATAGCAGCAATAGGAATGTTGTGAAATATCAGCCAACCCACGAGACACGGGAAATCTCTAGAGAGTAATGTATTTAATAAACCACTTTCATTAACGTTTTATCATTGTATAGTTAATAGTGTCTCACCAATTGGGTGCATTTTACCCATTAACCCTTTCCTTGGTATAGCTGGTGCTTTATTAAGTTGCCACCACCTTGTTCTAATGTGAAACTATTAATATTTCTGATTTTACTGCAAAAACATGCAACTGCCTGTCCATCATTCTGATCCCCCAATGCTGCTTATGTAGTAATATACAAATAAACTGAGGTGCCTGGGTCTTTCATGAACCGCTCTGACCACAAAGGAAACAAAATAGGGTGGATGTTTAATATGTGGCAGTTTCCTGTATTGCACTACTGAGCCATACACATGCCCGTAAAACTCAAGTTTTGAAACCTTTTGGGTTGAAGGCCCTTTTTGCACAATATTCTGGCAGCACCCCCTAAGTATATGTGGATATGCACACAAAAAACCTGAAATTTCAATTTATGATACTTACATAACGCATATATAGTATACTATATACCCATATTGATGGGGCCAGTGATATTTTAGATATGACTGCCTCTTTATAAATAAAGCCCACCCCCCCCCCAACTTCTTTGGTCACAGCCCCCATCAAGGGAGACAGGTGGGCTTCTTTCCTATCAGGGGCCCTCTCCTCATATGGGGTATTGTCTTCTGGGTCCTGAACAGGATAGGATTGGGGCAGATAAAAGATCAGAGTTGTGGCCAGGTGGATTGGGACCCCAGTATTTTAATTTTCATATTTTGAATATGGGGCCTGGATAGACAGTGGAAATATAATAATCCAAGCTCCCAGGATGGAGGCCCAGGAGAACTAAGTAGTATGAGGCCACATCATTTTTAAATGGTGCATGGGAAATGGCTTTAGATTGTTGGTATAAACAACAGATCACCATCTACCACCTACATCCCAATTTGAAAGTTATAAAACTATAATATACAGTTTGGTCATTTCCCTTTGGGACCAAACTGTAAATGATATTATAAACGGTGCTTAATGATGTCATCAGTTATAATTGGAGTTTAGTGATGTAATTTCTGTCACGACCTGTCCCCCTGTTGTAAAATATAGTGGTATTAGAGATCACCTTGGCGTTCCATGACCCGCATTAAAGCACTTAGCCTTCGGCTTCACACTTTTATATGGTCATGAAACTCCTCAGTGACTTATAAAATCCCTATATGTCACCCCACAGTTCTGGGTTCAACTGCCAGTCTAGTTCTACATTCTAGAAGATCTGTTGCAACAGTACTTATTAGGGATGCACCGAACCCCCGAATCCATTGTAAGGGATTTAGCCGAATACCGAACCAAATCCTAATTAGCTTAGGGTAATTAGGATTTGGAAGGGTTACATTTTCCACTTCCATGAAATTGGCCAAATTGTATTAGAAATCTATGGGTATGTGGCTAGTGTTGCATAATAATGTTTTTTTTTAACATATAGAGCTTTGCAAATTCCTATTAAAGGGGTGGTTCACCCTTAAGTTATGTCTAATATGTTATAGAATGGCCAATTCTAAGCAATTTCTCAATTGGTCTTCATTATTTAACTTTTATAGTTTTTTAATTATTTGCCTTTTTCTTCTGCTTCTTTCCAGCTTTTTAATGACCCCAGCAGCCAAAAAACTATCACTCTGCGAGGCTACAATCTTATTGTTATTGTTACTGGTTACTAAGGTCAATTGGACCTTAGCAACCTGATTACTGTTGAAATTCCAAACTGGAGAGCTGCAATACAAAAAGTAAAATAAGTAAAAAAACTACCAAAAAAATGAAGACTAATTGCAAATTGTCTCAGAATATTACTCTCTGCGTCATACTAGAAGTTAACTCAAAGGTGAACCACCCATTTAACTGCTTAGACTCCAGCTAGGGCGGCCGAGCTGGGGAGTGTAGCCATAAGCTCTATAAAGCCACAGAGAAACCCACGTACTTTTAGCGCTTGACTGTTTTTCTACACGCTCAGTGGTGAATGCATTTCCTTTTCTCTTATGGGAAATTCTTTTATTCTCATGGGAAACTGCCAGTGAGTGAGGCGGGGAGAAGGCTGCAGTTGTGCAATACGCGAGGTGTTGGCACAGGACTGAGCTGCGTTCTGCTTATCTCCCTTTATTACTTACTGCGTGGGAAGGGGCGACGTTTGCTCTGACGCCACCATATTCCAGTAACTAACTTGCCTAAATCAGATCCCAGCGCTTGAGCAGAGAGAAAGTGACCAATGAGTACAGGTATAGGACCTGTTATCCAAAATGATCGGGACCCGGGGCTTTCCGGATAAGGGATCTTTCCGTAATTTGGATCTCCATACCTTAAGTCTTATAATAATGTATTTAAACATGAAATAAACCCAATAGGACTGTTCTGCCCCCAATAAGGGGTAATTATATCTTAGTTGGGATCAAGTACAGGTACTGTTTTATTATTACAGAGAAAAGGGAATCATTTAACCATGAAATAAACCCAATAGGGCTGTTCTGCCCCCAATAAGGGGTAATTATATCTTAGTTGGGATCAAGTACAGGTACTGTTTTATTATTACAGAGAAAAGGGAATCATTTAACCATTAAATAAACCCAATAGGGCTGTTCTGCCCCCAATAAGGGGTAATTATATCTTAGTCGGGATCAAGTACAGATACTGTTTTATTATTACAGAGAAAAGGGAATCATTTAACCATTAAATTAACCCAATAGGGCTGTTCTGCCCCCAATAAGGGGTAATTATATCTTAGTTGGGATCAAGTACAGGTACTGTTTTATTATTACAGAGAAAAGGGAATCATTTAACCATTAAATAAACCCAATAGGGCTGTTCTGCCCCCAATAAGGGGTAATTATATCTTAGTTGGGATCAAGTACAGGTACTGTTTTATTATTACAGAGAAAAGGGAATCATTTAACCATGAAATAAACCCAATAGGGCTGTTCTGCCCCCAATAAGGGGTAATTATATCTTAGTCGGGATCAAGTACAGGTACTGTTTTATTATTACAGAGAAAAGGGAATCATTTTTAAAAATGTGAATTATTGGATTAAAATGGAGTCTATGGGAGATGGGCTTTCCGTAATTTGGAACTTTCTGTATACTAGTACATGCAAGATATCTATACTGACAATGTCATTTCCTTCCATTTACTTTTAAAACATTAATGTAAGTTACAAAAAACCAAACAAAGGAAAAAAGACTGTGAGGATTCTGCAGTCCATAAAATGTCAGGATTAGAAAGAGCAGCAATACTGTTACACACCGTGCCAGGAATAAACTGTTCCATAAGTAGAATTGCACTGAGAATGTTCATCAGATCATTACCCGCCACGCTCTTTATTTTTCTTATAAACCATTTCTGTTCTCACCCTCATTACTGACCGTATTCGAAACCATTTCCTGACAGTGGCTATTACACTGTTACGCCTTGCAACGGCAGAGAAGCCCATGCTTTCTTAAAAACATCAATAAGAGAATGTTCCTTTGAGAATGCCATGTAACTTGTATTTTCAGATCTCATTTCTTTGGGAGAGCCCTCTGGTTTTGGTTGATCTGCCCTTGTTTAGCTTTCTAATCCCTGCTTTTAACCCTCCCCTCTCTGCAGATATAAAGAAAACAATCTCTAATTCTTTCAGATCCACCTACGGTCTAGTTCAAAGCCTAGATGAAATAAATAGAAAGGCATAAATATCTTATGAGCCCCAGAGCTTCCCCGGTGCTGTAGACACAGATGCAGTCCCAGGCCGAGAGAAGAAAAGCCAACAGGCTTCTGTAATTGAGAGCCACAGAGGGAGGAAAACTTTTATTTATATTTTTTTTAAAAGATGAACTAAGTTTACTTTTAATGTCTACACAATGGGGAGACTTCATGGGTTTATTTATTTTACACAAAGAAACTCGTGGGTATTTCTGAAGGAATTCTTTCCAGTTTTACTATAACAATGGGTGTAACGTTTTCTGCCGCTGTCCTTTTATATGTACAAAGGTATAGTGTTGTTTATTTAAGCAAAGGCTTTACAATCGGGTGATCAGCCACACCTTACAGGGAGGGATAAGATTTTGCTATGTAGTGGATGGAGGTGTCAAAAATGTAACATTGAGGTTTTTGTGGTTTTTTTGGCCATAATCATAGTAATAAAAAGTAATATAGTGACATAGTAACTTAGGTTGAAAAAAGACACAAGTCCATCAAGTTCAACCATAATGCCTACATATAACCTGCCTAACTGCTAGTTGATCCAGAGGAAGGCAAACCCCCCATCTGAAGCCTCTCCAATTTGCCTCAGAGAGGAAAAAATTCCTTCCTGACTCCAAGATGGCAATCGGACCAGTCCCTGGGGCAACTTGTACTGAGAGCTATCTCCCATACCCCTGTATTCCCTCACTTGCTAAAAAGCCATCCAACCCCTTCTTGTACCTATCTATCTCAGCCAGTACGACTTCACAGCTCTCACTGTAAAAAATCCTTTCCGAATATTTATTTCTTCTAATTTGAACAGTTGCCCTCGAGTCTGCTGGAAGGATCTTCTGGTAAATAAAGTATTAGAGAGATTATTATATATAGATATCTTATCCCCCCCCCCCCCCCCAAGTGACTCTTCGCCAGCGCCTCTTGTCCAATGTTAAAACAGAGGAGATGCAATTTTAGAAGAGTTGAACGTAATACTTTTGGCCATATAAATTGTCCCAGTGCTTTTGGCCATATAAATGTCCCATTACTTTTGGCCATATAAACTGTCCCAGTACTTTTGGCCATATAAATTGTCCCAGTACTTTTGGCCATATAAATGTCCCATTACTTTTGGCCATATAAATTGTCCCAGTACTTTTGGCCATATAAATTGCCCCATTACTTTTGGCCATTTAAATTGTCCCATTACTTTTGGCCATATAAATTGTCCCATTACTTTTGGCCATATAAATTGTCCCAGTACTTTTGGCCATATAAATTGTCCCAGTACTTTTGGCCATATAAATTGTCCCAGTACTTTTGGCCATATAAATTGCCCCATTACTTTTGGCCATTTAAATTGTCCCATTACTTTTGGCCATATAAATTGTCCCATTACTTTTGGCCATATAAATTGTCCCATTACTTTTGGCCATATAAATTGTCCCAGTACTTTTGGCCATATAAATTGTCCCAGTACTTTTGGCCATATAAATGTCCCAGTACTTTTGGCCATATAAATTGTCCCAGTACTTTTGGCCATATAAATTGTCCCATTACTTTTGGCCATATAAATTGTCCCATTACTTTTGGCCATATAAATTGTCCTAGTACTTTTGGCCATATAAATTGTCCCAGTACTTTTGGCCATATAAATTGTCCCAGTACTTTTGGCCATATAAATTGTCCCATTACTTTTGGCCATATAAATTGTCCCAGTACTTTTAGCCATAGAAATTGTCCCAGTACTTTTGGCCATATAAATTGTCCCATTACTTTTGGCCATATAAATTGTCCCAGTACTTTTGGCCACATAAATTGTCCCAGTACTTTTGGCCATATAAATTGTCCCAGTACTTTTGGCCATATAAATGTCCCATTACTTTTGGCCGAATAATGTATAACAAAGTATATGTAAGGCCACTGAAAATTATGCAGGACTTTTTTAATAAATGGGAGAAAGGGGCAATTGCCCAGGGCCCACCAGTACTGGGGCCCAAAATCAACCCTTTCAACTGCTATAACTTTTGACTAAAGCATGCCCCCAAAAATGGCAGACTCCTAATTTTAATTAGCTGGACGAGTTCAGTCTCAAACTACTTTAACTTTCTATTATTCCAGTCTATAATTTTTTCAAAATAAAAGGCTGGCATATGTACTCGTGAGGGACTGGAGCGGCGCACCTGGACTTCATTTCTACATCAGTAAGCACACACTATTTCCTAACTTAATATACTCAGGTTCTCCTTCTTGAGGGTAGTATGAATGAGCCCTAAAACATTCTAGCTACACATTCCTGTGGTTTCTCTAAGTAAAGGAATAGGAAGAACTGAATCATAGAAATAATATAGCACTAAGATTTGCACTGTGGAACAAAATGCTGAACTTTAGACGTTATGCTATTTGTAGTTGTGTGTTATTCTTAATTCTGTATAAAAACATAACCTGCATGACGGGAATCCTTGGGTGTGGTTGCAAGCACAGGCTCACAATTATATGAACCGATGGGAAGGCAGGTTACTCACAAGGGTGGAAAATCCAGAAACCATGTTGTGCTTTGCTTTATTGTGGCCCTATATGCAGGTATGTGGTTTGGCCAAACAAGGAAGCAGGTGAGGGGGCACTCAAGTGCAATTAGAGGCTGCACCATTGACAACTACACACGATCCAACATGTATTAAAACCTGTACAAAGAAAACAAGAGGGTTTCTTTAAAGCCACTTACCTGCCGGGGTTGTTCAATCACCCTCTGGGGGTCTGATTTGACTTTGTTACTGGGGTGGTTGGTAACTTTGGTTACTGGCTGTTTAAAGATGGAGGCAGTTTGTCGGATAGGCAATGTTGTGTTTAAGTCTGGTTTACTCTGCAAGACAAAAGCCGTTATATATATAATTAGTACATATGCTACATTAGATGTATGAGGGCAGTAGCGTTAGTGTTCTTAGATAAGTGGTTTTCCCACACTGATCTGATGTGACCAATCACGTGGAAGTGACATTCACAATGGAATATCCGGCAGAACAATCAGATCGCTTCACCTCTCAATAAGCTGGAAAAGTAACAACACTGCTGAACCTTTTGTTCTCCTATACATTAACTTTTAGTATGTTATAGAATGTCTTATTCCTTGCAACTTTGCAAATGGCCTTCATTACTTATTTATTATAGTTTTTTTAATTACTTGCCTTCCTTTTTTTGTCTTTTTCTGGCTTTCAGAAACAACAAACACAAAAAAGTATAACTCTCTGAAGCTACAATTTCAGTGTTATTTTTACTTGTTATTACTTGTCTTTCTGTTTAGTTCTTCATCTTTTCATAATCCAGTCTCTCATTCATATCTTGCCGGGTTGCTAGGGTAAATAAGATCTAAGCAACCAGATAGCTGCTGTTTAGTTAAATAAAAAAAAAGCTAAATAACTGAAAACCAAACCAAATGCAAATTGTAAAAATTCATTTATAGATTAACCAACCCTTTAATTGCAAACGCAACTTGTCCAAAAAAGTACAATGCAGAGACCCTTGGGAGCCCTTAATTAATTAAATCCTGATTTATGATTGCCTGAGCCTTTGTAACAGGCTTGTAACTTAAAGCTGCTAAAGTTTTTCTTCGTTAGAAAAGGCCTATTCAGGGAAATTATGGAAATTTCTGAACTCTTTCCACCAAAAATCAGTCCCTTACTTCTCTATTTAAAGACAAACTATACCCCCAGAATGAATACGTAACCAACAGACAGTTTATATCATATTAAGTGACCTATTAAAGAATCTCACCAAAGTGGAATATATATATATCAGTAAATATTGCCCTTTTACATCCTTTCCCTTGAGCCGCCATTTAGTGATGGGCTGTGTGCTCCCTCAGAGATCAGCTAACAGGAAGTGATGCAGCTCTAACTGTAACAGGAAGTAGTGTGGGAGTAAAAGGCAGAACTCTGCCCATTCATTGGCTGATGGGGCCTAGCATGTATGTGTGACTTGACTTGTTTGTGTGCACTGTGAATCCTATGATCCCAGGGGGCGGCACTTAATTCTTAATATGGCAGTTTTCTATTTAGGATTACCCAATGGCACATACAGTGAACATCCCCTGCTTTTTAAGAAGGAAAGACAAAAACTAAGTAAGCTTTATCAGAAAGGTCTATGTAAATACAGCCATAAGCACTCACAGAAGTCCTCTATCAAAAGAAACACATGATTTCTTGTCTCCTTTTTTGGGAACATGTTCTTCGGTATCAGACTTCCTCTCTTTTAGGGCTCATTCAGGTTTGGGGCTTGAGTCTGCTCAGTTCTTTCCTCTCTGCCTCACCTCTCCTGCTCCCCCCCTCCCATAAGAATGCATAAGAACTCACTTGCCCCTCCCTTAAGAATGTGTGATCTAAGCTTCCAAGGGCTATAACTGCAGCAGGAAGCTACCAAGACCAAGCTAAAATGGCAGCTGCTATCAGAGGGAGCTTCTACGGCTCTTTACTCAAGAATATTAAAGCTTTCTGCTGAATAAATATAGCATTCTAGGTGGCACTAATGTGGCAAATCTATTGGCAGTAAAATGCCAAAATGACTTTCCTTCTCCTTTACATTTTCCTGCATTTCACACCATTGTTTTGAGGTCCTACTAATATATAACACATAATAAACTTTCCTGATTAAAAATTTTCCCCGATTTTGCACCATTTTTTTCTGGTCCCTTGAAAAACTTAAATTGGGGGTTCTACTATACTAATAAAAAAAAGTATATTTATATGACAATGGTTCATTTAGATGAAGCAGGGTTTTACATATGAGCTTGTTTATGCCATATGTAGAGACCTACATTGTTTGGGGTTATTATTTAGATCATTCAATCAAAGACATGTTTGTATTTTCCAATAAAGATAAGCTGCATTGTTATGGAGGTTCAGTGATGTAAATCCAGTCAGTCCAGTTGAAGTATGTGGCCCCCAAATGGATTATAACGGGCCCCCAGGCCTGCATGGCATCATTATTCTAATACAGTCCGGCTTTCAAGTATGTAGTATGTCAGATATTCAGCATGCATGGAAAACATTGCAGTGTCGTTCCAAATGAATCCCAGAAGTGCCAAGCGCCATAACTGAGCCGTTTGCAGCAGAGGAAAATAATAGGTCAATGAAGCCCACTGATCAACACTAATAAATCACTCTCCTATGTTCCAGCTTGAGTGTAAAGGAGAATTATTGCACGTCTACTGCACTGTAACAGTTTGGATAGTTCCCTTAATTCATTGTGATGTTTCCCACTGTCTCGTCTCTGTGATTAGATTAAAGGACAACTCTGCTCATGTTCATTTCTACCATGTGAAGATTTTTTTTTTCTACTTTAGTCATATCCAAACATGACACAGTCAATTTCATTTTCTGTGAAATCAACGCCTCGGAGAGGCACTGCACAGCTTGCGGCTGTGGCTTTCTATACCGATATGACAAAAGAAACTGACTTTAGTTCTCCATTTCATGGGCGCTGTGTCCTTTCGCATTTGTGTGCTGTGGAAACTCTGACACAATAACCGCATATGAACCCGACAATACTCTGCTTGCTGCTGTTGCTGAACTACAGCTTCCAAAATTTCCACCGCTCGCTTCAGGATTCAGGGAATTGTACAGGTATAGGACCCGTTATCCAGAATGCTTGGGACCAAGGGTATTCCGGATAAGGGGTCTTTCCGTAATTTGGATCTCCATACCTTAAGTCTACTACAAAATCAATTAAACATTAATTAAACTCAATAGGATTGTTTTGCATCCAATAAGGATTATTTATTTCTTAGTTGGGATCAATTATAAGGTACTCTTTTATTATTACAGAGAAAAGGGAATCATTTAACCATTAAATAAACCCAATAGGGCTGTTCTGCCCCTAATAACGGGTAATTATATCTTAGTTGGGATCAAGTACAGGTACTGTTTTATTATTACAGAGAAAAGGGAATCATTTAACCATGAAATAAACCCAATAGGACTGTTCTGCCCCCAATAAGGGGTAATTATATCTTAGTTGGGATCAAGTACAGGTACTGTTTTATTATTACAGAGAAAAGGGAATCATTTAACCATGAAATAAACCCAATAGGGCTGTTCTGCCCCCAATAAGGGGTAATTATATCTTAGTTGGGATCAAGTACAGGTACTGTTTTATTATTAGAGAAAAGGGAATCATTTAACCATGAAATAAACCCAATAGGACTGTTCTGCCCCCAATAAGGGATAATTATATCTTAGTTGGGATCAAGTACAGGTACTGTTTTATTATTACAGAGAAAAGGGAATCATTTAACCATGAAATAAACCCAATAGGGCTGTTCTGCCCCCAATAAGGGGTAATTATATCTTAGTTGGGATCAAGTACAGGTACTGTTTTATTATTAGAGAAAAGGGAATCATTTAACCATTAAATAAACCCAATAGGATTGTTCTGCCCCAATAAGGGGTGATTATATCTCAGTTGGGATCAAGTACAGGTACTGTTTTATTACTACAGAGAAAAAGAAAATCAGTTTAAAAATTCTGAATTATTTTATTAAAATGGAGTCTATAGGAGACAGGCTTTCCGTATCCAGAGCTTTCTGGATAACGGGTTTCCGGATAAGGGATTCCATACCTGTAGTTTAACCACTAGCGAAGAACCAGCTTGGGCATCTACACGTTAGAATATAAATGTAACTATGTTTGTTTCTGGTCATATCCAAAAATGACAGTGTTAAACTCCAACTACATGGGGCCCTCTGAAGGGCCTACCCGACCAATATCTGGCCGAAAATCAGCCAGTCAGTAGGGCAGGATCAATTTTCCAGACAGATCGAGAACCGATGTGGTCCTCAATCCAACACCCTGCGTAGGAGCAATTATGACCTGATTGTTTGCCCGAGGTCCAAACCTTTGGATTGACCTAAAAATTGCCCACCTCAAGGTATTTTCCCCAAGAAGAGCATAGTATATAAAGGTTCAAGACTGCAGTTGTGAAAGGATTTAGGGTGAAGACACACTAGTAGCAGCTACTTGTCGTGGCTACTAAAATAGACAATGCTATTTACTTACTGATAATTGTTAATTGCGTTTTAGCATAGGCAATTGTCAGTATTTGCTATGGCGGGGTATTTTCTGGTGTTTGGTAGCCCTGAAAAAGTAGCTGCTACTAGTAGCCCAGTGTGTCTTCACCCTAATCACATGTGTTTAAGGCATTCTTTAACTTTTAATATGTTAAAGAATGGCCAATACTAAGCAAGTTTTCAATTGGTCTTCATTATTTATTTTTTATAGTTTTTTAATTATTTCATTCTGACTCTTTTCAGATTTCGAATGGGGGTCACTGCCAAAAAGCTACTGCTCTGTGAGGCTACAATTTTGTCGTTATTGTTACTTTTTATTACTTATCTTTCTATTCAGCCCTTCTATTATTCGTTATTACGGGGTGGTTCACCCGTAAGTTAGCTTTCTGTATGTTACAGAATAACCAGTTGTAAGCAACTCTTGAATTGGTCTGTTTTCTAATTCTTTGCCTTCTTCCTCTGACTTTTTCCAGCTCTCAGTTAGGGGTAGCCGACCCCAGCAGCCAAACATCTATTGTTCTGTAACAATGCATCTTTTTTGTTAGCTTTATGACTTATGTTTTTGTTTAGATCCCCTCCTATTCATATTCCAGTCTCTCAACTGAAAACATTTTCTAATTGTAATTTGGACCCTATGAGCCAGATAGCTGCTTATATTTCAAACTGGAGAGCTGCTACACTAAAAGCCAAGTCATTTAGAAACCACAAATAATAAAAAATGAAGACCAATTGCAATTATAATTTCGTTCTCTACATCATGCTAAAGCCTAACTTAAAGGTGAAACTGTTTAAAGCAAATGCAAGTCCTTGCAGACATTGGTTTTTTTTTTTGGTTGTGACCCTGACAACCAGACTGGATTTTCATTTGTAGGCTGGAAAGCAGGCTGCTAATTATACTGTCATGGGAAAACATGTTTTTCTCAAAACCCATCAGTTAATAGAGCTTCTCCAGCAGAATCCTGCATTGTAATCTGTTTTTCAAAAAGAGCAAACAGATTTTTTTATATTTAATTTTGAAATGTCGCATGGGGCTAGCCTTCATTTCCCAGGGTGCCACAGCCATGTTACCTGTGCTCGGATAAACTTCACTCACACTTTACTGCTGAGCTGCAAGTTGGAGTGATATCCCCTCCGCCCGCCCCCCCCCCCCCCCAATCGGAAGGGAGCAAGATAGCAGCTCCCAGTAGGTATCAGAATAGCACTCAATAGTAAGAAATCCAAGTCCGGCTTGGGACTCCTCCAGTTACATGGGAGTAGGAGAAACAATAGGTTAGCTGAAAGCAGTTCTAATGTGTAGCGCCGGCTCCTTCTGAAAGTTCAGACTCAGGCACACTTTACTGCTGCGCTGCAAGTTGGAGTGATATCCCCCCCCCCCCAGCAGCCGATCAGCAGAACAATGGGAAGGGAGCAAGATAGCAGCTCCCAGTAGGTATCAGAATAGCACTCAATAGTAAGAAATCCAAGTCCAGCTTGGGACTCCTCCAGTTACATGGGAGTAGGAGAAACAATAGGTTAGCTGAAAGCAGTTCTAATGTGTAGCGCCGGCTCATTCTGAAAGTTCAGACTCAGGCACGCTTTACTGCTGCGCTGCAAGTTGGAGAGATATCCCCCACTCACCCCCAGCAGCCGATCAGCAGAACAATGGGAAGGGAGCAAGATAGCAGCTCCCAGTAGGTATCAGAATAGCACTCAATAGTAAGAAATCCAAGTCCGGCTTGGGACTCCTCCAGTTACATGGGAGTAGGAGAAACAATAGGTTAGCTGAAAGCAGTTCTAATGTGTAGCGCTGGCTCCTTCTGAAAGCTCAGACTCAGGCACGCTTTACTGCTGCGCTGCAAGTTGGAGTGATATCCCCCCCCCCCAGCAGCCGATCAGCAGAACAATGGGAAGGGAGCAAGATAGCAGCTCCCAGTAGGTATCAGAATAGCACTCAATAGTAAGAAATCCAAGTCCGGCTTGGGACTCCTCCAGTTACATGGGAGTAGGAGAAACAATAGGTTAGCTGAAAGCAGTTCTAATGTGTAGCGTTGGCTCCTTCTGAAAGCTAGTGATCATTTTTAAACCCAATAGACATGTTAACATTATTTCAGTAATATGGAATAAACACAGAAAATGATTTCAAGCATGGTCCCTTTTTTATTCATAGTCAGTAATAATATCCCCCCTAACTATAGGGATGTAGTAAAGCCCACAGTAGCTACTCAGGGCTGTGAAACCAGCTCCTCGGCAGATATGGAACTGAATTTGTATCCCTTCATGTCTCATTTACCATTGGGGTGCATATAGGGTAATAGCAGATTGGTCAGTTTGAGATTTGTTCCCCTGTCAGGGGAAGAATGTGGGTGGGGACAAAAGTTGCCCCTTCTTTAACTCATACCCGCAGAGCTACAAAATTCTGTACCCTAAGGGGCTGATTTACTAATCCACGAATCCGAATCCCGAATGGCAAAAAATCGGATTGGAAACTAACATTTTGCGACTTTTTCGTATTTTTTGTGACTTTTTCGTATTTTTTGCGATTTTTTCGTCACCGTCACGACTTTTTTGTAGCCGTTATGACTTGCGCAAATTATTGCGACTTTTGCATAGCCATTACGACTTTCGCGAATTGTTGCGACTTTTTCGTATTGATCGCTCGAAAAAGTTGCAAAATACCGATCATTACGAAAAGAACGCTTTTCGGACGTTCGTGGATTAGTAAATGTGCCCCTATGTCTTCTGCTTCTTACTCTTCTTGTGATCATCATACATGCACCCACCTAGGGTGCTTCGCTTGTGCTTCGTTACCAAGAATGGGAGGGGTCAAAAAATGGGAGGGGGCAAAGCCCAAAGGTACAGGATACAGCTTGCTAAAACTTCATTGACATTGAACTGCCATAGAATGAAACCTGTACAGCAGCCACAAGCAATAAGTATAAGATGTTGCAAAACGTTAGTTGCTTTAGTTGACCTTTAAGGGAAAATAAACATGGGATATAACCTGCTTTTAAGAAGGGCTTACACTGTCTTTGCAAGCAGCTGGTAAAAGAGAGTTTCGGAAAGGAGAATTAGTGCGGAGAAACTTATTAAGGCTCTATATGGCTCTAACAAACCTTATTTTGATTGAGAGGATCATTTCTTAGTCTCTGTTTGTTCTTCTGCAATTTACTGGGCATCATCTTTCCCGTTCTGAAGTCAAAACTGCTGAGATCAACACTGTTTCCCAGGTACCTTGCCAACTGAGGCTTGCTTCTGAATTTCTTACCATTTGGACTAAAAAGAAGAAAATACTTTTACAACTCTTGGAAACTGTCAACTTGCTTTTAGTAATAGATTCAAGTAGTAAAAAAATCATTTTTTTTTTCAAAATTCTTAAATGCTGATGCTTTTGGCTCAGTGGTCGAATTCCAAGAATCAAATGCAAGGAGTCCTGCTTGTGACCTGGGGCAGGTGGTTTGGAAATGTAAGTGAAAGCAGTATCTATCTGTCCTGCCTTTATCTGCCCTGGTCAGATGCCCCTGGATTAAAGGGGATGCTCGCCTTCAAACAAAGGTTTTGGTTTTAAAAATGAACTGTTCTTAAGATACAGGTATGGGATCCCTTATCCGGAAACCCATTATACAAAAAATTCCGAATTAAGGAAAGGCCATCTCCCATAGACTCCATTATAAGCAAATAATTCTAATTTTTAAATATGATTTCCTTTTTCTCTGTAATAATAAAACAGTACCTGTACTTGATCCTAACTAAGATATAATTACCCCTTATTGGGGGCAGAACAGCCCTATTGGGTTTATTTAATGGTTAAATAATTCCCTTTTCTCTGTAATAATAAAACAGTACCTGTACTTGATCCCAACTAAGATATAATTACCCCTTATTGGGGCAGAACAGCCCTATTGGGTTTATTTCATGGTTAAATGATTCCCTTTTCTCTGTAATAATAAAACAGTACCTGTACTTGATCCCAACTAAGATATAATTACCCCTTATTGGGGGCAGAACAGTCCTATTGGGTTTATTTAATGTTTAAATGATTCCCTTTTCTCTGTAATAATAAAACAGTACCTGTACTTGATCCCAACTAAGATATAATTACCCCTTATTGGGGGCAGAACAGTCCTATTGGGTTTATTTAATGGTTAAATGATTCCCTTTTCTCTGTAATAATAAAACAGTACCTGTACTTGATCCCAACTAAGATATAATTACCCCTTATTGGGGGCAGAACAGCCCTATTGGGTTTATTTAATGGTTAAATGATTCCCTTTTCTCTGTAATAATAAAACAGTACCTGTACTTGATCCCAACTAAGATATAATTAATCCTTAGTGGAGGCAAAACAATCCTATTGGGTTTATTCAATGTTTAAATGATTTTTAGCAGACTTAAGTTATGGAGATCCAAATCACAGAAAGATCCCTTATCCGGAAAACCCCAGGTCCCAAGCATTCTGGATAACAGGTCCCATACCTGTACCTACCACTGCAGCTGCTCTTTGCCGGTCCTGAAGTTTCAACGATTGCTCCTGAGCGGGGTATAGAGGGGGTGTTGGGGGAATCTGCCCACAGGATGGAGAAGAAGTAAGTTGAGCCATGTAGCGCTACTGTGCATACTGTAATCATGCAGCACTAATGGGAACAAGCCCTTTAATTTTGATGTCATTGATCTGACTGGATGAATTGGGCCAGCCAAGGCCTACAAATTAACTGGAATCGAAAGAGCATTTCAGGTTTTTTTGTCACTCGGCATTGAGCAGGCTCTGAAGGAATTAGAGAAACTGTGGGAGAGCAAGTTGTAGTGGTAGATATCTTAAAAATGCTTCATTTTTATAAGCCGAGATCAATTAGACTGTTCAAATTCCCATTTGTCTGAAGATGAAAGTCTCTTTTAACTGCCCTGTGAAGAAGCATGCCTGCTACAATGCTGAAATGACAGAATTAGCAGTGCAGAATGGAACAGACAGATGCTACTTTAAACACCATTTGCAAAAAAAAATGTAATTAAAAGGTAAATATATCCCCTCTCTTAAATAAGCTCATTTAGCCAGGTCTTCGTCTGGGGTGTCCGAGGCCCACCAGGGGGTAACCACGCTGCCTCAGGGGTCCCCTATCTCCTATCCCTCCCCTGCCGGGTTTGTCAGCAACAGGGAAGTGACAGGTGACAGGTGTGGATCGGGTCTGGGTTGGCGGGGCCCACCAGGGTTTTTTCCCAGTGTCCCTCCAGCTCAGTTCAACCCTGAGCCAGGTTTATGTAAAAAGGTGCATATACACTATCTGAACTTCCAGAAATAAATATAGATGTATTTTCTTTTTACATAGACTAAAACAAAGCCACGATACTTCAGAGATATCAACCCCGGGAAATTGTCTCCCAGGAGACTGCTACGGTGTGCTGCCAATCTGGTGTGGACGCGTGCAATGTGATGTCATTGCGCACAATGCGTGTCGTCATGGAACGCTCACTGAGCACGCTATCAGGACACCTTGGGGGAGGGAGGGATTTTTGGGAGCCTCCCAGTTAATCCAGGATGCTGGAAACCTCTGATACTTGTCTGAGTCATTTCCCAGAATCCCTTAGACACACAGGGAAATGCAACCCCACCCATAACTTGTTCCCTTGTGAAGTGATGGATTCTGGGTCTTGAAGTCTCTCTGCTTTGCAAAGCATCTGTGCACCACCCCAGGGCCGAATTTGTCTTTGGGGCGCCCCGAGGCCGCCCCCGTTGGACGCAAACACACGAACCTTCTCCCCCGCGGCAGCGAGCGTGCATGCCGCCCTAGGCCCGGGCCGTTGTGGCCTCTCCACAAATCCGGGCCTGCACCACCCACTATAAAAAAAGCAGGGGGACTTCAAGTCCCAGAATCCATCACTTCTAAGGAGGGTCACATTACTGTGTAAGCTTGGATGGTGGGAAGTGGAACTGGTCCCTGTGAGGAGAGATATATTATCATGGTTTTCTCTAAAGGTGGCCATACACGCACTGATAATATCGTACGAAACCTCGTTTCATACGATATTTAGTGCGTGTATGGTATGTCGGCGAGTCGACCGATATCGCAGGAAGCTGCTGATATCGGCCGACTCGCCGATTGGACCAGTTTGAAAATTTTGATCGGACGCCATAGAAGGCGCCTGACCAAAATCTCCCTTCAGCGCTGAATCGGCAGAAGGAGGTAGAAATCCTATTGTTTCTACCTCCTTACCTGCCGATTCAGCCCTGAATGGTGTGTGGCGGATCTGACGGATGGTCGCACGAAACATGTGTATGGCCAGCTTTAATCTATGGAATCAGGTATGTTTCTGTAGAAAATACACAAATATATTTATATTTATTTCTAGAAGTTCAAAAAAAAAAAAGTGTTTATGTGCCTGAATGAGCTCATGTCGAAAACAGGGTATATTTTCTCTTTAATGTATATTGGAACTTGTTTAGAATTACATTTTCTTAAGAAAAAGTTTTATTTTGGGGTTTACAATTTACATTCCCTTTAACTTCCCTATCTGGCGTTTCCCAGTGGCAGTTCAGGTTGCCTTCTCTAAACAATGTTAAAATCTGCTAAGTATCGGAACATTAGCAACAAATGTATCCGTTGTAACAGTTGGGACTGTCCGTAGGGGCTGGCTGCTGTTACAGTAACTAATGTATCAAATTCAGCATCAAATTCAGTATCAAATCTATCAGCGACGCACCCACCCACCTACCCACCCTAATGAGCTGCTCCTGGGAAACGGTGAAAATGTACTTACATGGGCTTATTTAGCCATTTTCAAGCTTGTGAATTCGAGTTTATTTATCTAAATCGAATAAACTTGCATATCAAATGCTCGCTTATTTATTAATAAGGAAATCCCGTTCGATTAAAAAAAAAAAACCTCAACTACCTCGAATAATTCAAGTTTACAAACTCTTGGCTTGACTTTGCCTAGCACAACTCCCATTGACTTCTATAGAAACTCCCAAGTTTTTAGATGGCAAATTTTTACATTTAAGTTTTTTTTAGTAAATACGAAAAACAAACACAAATCGAGAAAAAAGATCAAACTCAAGTGTTGGTAAATCAACCCCTAAATGTAACTTTTTTTAAAAAAAACACTATTTAATAACAAACTAGGGATGCACCGAACCCAGTTTTCTGGGTTCGGCCGAACCCCCGAATCCAATCCAAGGGATTCAGCCTAATACCGAACCAAATCCGAATCTTAATTGGACGGGGCAAATGTCCCGTGTCCATGTTCATGCGGACTTTTAACCCTTCCAAATCCTATTTAGCATAAGCCAATTAGGACTTGGATTTGCCAGGACCATGGAGTCGGCCGAATCCAAACCCTGCCGAAAAAGGCCGTATACCGAACCAAATCCTGGATTCGGTGCATCCCTATAACAAACCAAGAAAGGTGAACTAGCCCTTTATACAGGTGTAACATCTGAAAGCCACCTGGAAACAACATTTTTGGCCCCACCCCTCTGCAGTTACTGGACACACCCCAAAGTCCCGCTATGCAGTAGACCCTGGCTACGGGGTAACTTATTTATATAAACTATAGTAGTATTTCTAGACTAGTTTTACCAGTGCAGAGCAACAGTACATTATATTTTAATTACTTTAAAACACTTTCAGTTTTTGTTGTTACTGTTCCTTTAAAGCAGAAGGAAGGCTCAGTATACTAGAGGGGGCGGAGCTTCATGCTGGATAAGGAAGTGATTGACTTCTGCAGAATGGTTCAGCTTATGGTGGCCATACACATTAAGATCCACTTGCCTGGTGAGGCCGACAAACAAGCGGATCTTCTCCTGATATGCCAATATCAGGGCTAATTCAATCGTCTGGCCCTAGGGCCAATCAAATGAATTACAACAAGGTGTATAGTATGTCATTTTGGAGGCTGTTTAGAGTTGTTTTAGGGATTTTAGAGCAGAAAGGCTCACTTATCTCACTTTACCCTTCCTGGGAACTGAAGTCACGAGGGGAAGGGCATTTTGATGGCCGTTGTTTCCTCTGAGTGGGCTGCAGAAGTCGGAACTGCTTGTTCTTACCACAGGGATTTACTGAATAGCTGCGTGTGCAGTGCCGCAAATAATTAGTAGAGCTAATCATGAGAATGGAATTCTGGCAGCCATAATAACCAAATTATGCAAATGGGCGCTGCTACAGGACAAGTAATGGCTTCTGCAATTCAGCATCCCGTGGGCTGCAACGTTTGCCTCGTTAAATCTCTACTGCACCCCCTTGTTACCTTTAGGTTTCCTCCATTAGTGGCATTCACTGCCATATGTACCTATGGGCTAGCACTCCAGCCCTTTCCCACAAGCACCCACTTTTGCCATGTTTATTGCCCTTTAAATGAAGAGCACAATGCAAATGTTATCATGTCTGTGTTTTGTGAAGTTGCACAGTATTGTGGAATTATTGTGGAAAAAGCCCAACATATACCAGAGTAATGATTCTTTTTATAGTCCCCAAAAAACTCCCTGCAGAGTGCAGAATTTAGCGCTGCTCTGATATGGCTTGGTACAGCACAAAATGAGACTTTAGATAGCGTGCCGACAGCACAGATGATTTTGTGGTTAATCTGTGACTGAAAATGTCTGTGTCTGTGGTGACACGGTGATGGAGGTGACATAGTCAGATTATCTTTATCTTCCTCTACCTTCAGATCTGAAACTAATAGATAATTATGGATTTATTACAAGCAGGGTCAGACTGGACTATGGCTAATGCCCCATGGAGCATGTTAGTCGCCCTCTCCGAAATGCCTTTCCACAGCCAACAATAGGAGTCACTGGGGGAAAGGCCCTTCGCATTGCTTCAGTTTTCCAAAGTCACGCAAAGTTGCTGCAAAAGTCATGCTAGAGGTGGCCAAGCGAGCGGATTTTCTCCCGATATCCCCACCTACGGCTTGGCCATATCGGGCTAATTCAGTCGTTTGGCCCTGGGGCCAAACAATCGAATTAGAACGACGGGTATAGGCGCAGTCATTTCGGGGACCGCATCGATGAGGCAATGTGGTCCCCGATCTGACTAAATTTTTGAACCTGCCCAATTGATATCTGCCCGATTTCAGGCCAGATATCAGTCGGGCAGGCCCGTCATTAGTGCCCATAAATGGGCTGATAAATTGCCAAGTCGGTCTAAGGGACTGATATCGGCAGCTAGAATCTGCCGTGTGAGGCTACAATTGTCCTGTCATTGTTACTCTTTATTACTTTTCTTTCTGTTTAGGCCCTTCTCTATTCATATTTATGTTACTCTTTCAAACCACTGCCTGGTTAGTAGGTTAAATTGGACCCTAGCAACCAAAAATTCCAAACCGGAGAGCTGCTTAACAAGAAGCTATATAATTCAAAAACCTCAATAAACAATAAAAACTTGGAATTGCCAATTGTCTCAGAATAAGCCACCTTACATTATATTAAAAGTTAATTTAAAGGTGAACTACCCCTTTAATTAAAATGTAGTCTATGGTAGTTGGCCTTCCTAAAATTCAGAACTTTCTGGATAACGGGTTTCCGGATAACAGACCCTATACCTGTATCCAGGGCCACCATCAGGGGGGTAGAGGGGGTAAAAATGTACCGGGCCCCGTGAAATCTTTCTTAGAGGGGCCCCATCACGTCGCGAAAGTTACGCAATTTACGTAACTTCTGCAACAGCTGCTTAGAATACTACGTAACTTGCCTAGAAACTTAAGTATCAAACAAAACACAATTCAGAGAAGCTTTGCAGGGACAAACCCACTGACCCCCAATGAATTAAACAACTGAAGGTAAATCCCACTGCCCCCAATGAATTAAACAACTGAAGGTAAATCCCACTGCCCCCAATGAACTGACTGACTTGTATCAGACTTTGAAATGAAGCTTTATGTAGTTTAAATGGAGCTATACACTGGTATTGTCTCTAAGCGCTTCCTCTTCAATTAAATTCCTCTTAAACTGCCCCGAGAGGGCAAAAGTACTTTCCTAAGGGCACCGAAAGAGGAACCGGTACCAGTGAGGCAGTGCCGCCCACACGCATGCCATTCCTCTTTAGCTAGGTCACCTTTGAGTTAACTTTAAGTATGATATAGAGAGTAATATTCTGAGACAATTTGCAATTTTTTTTTTAATTATTTGTAGTTTTTTAGTTATTTCATTTTCAGTTCAGGAGCTCTTCCGTTTGGAGTTTCAGCAGCTATTTGGTCGCTAGGGTCCAAGTTACCTTAGCAACCAGGGAGTGGTTTGGATGAGAGACTGGTATATAAATAGTAGGGGGACTGAATAGAAACATAATAAAACGTAGCAATAACAATACAATTGTTACCTCACAGAGCAATAGTTTTTTCACTGCTGGGGTCAGTGACCCCCCCATTTCAAAACTGCAGATTTTGGAAAAAGAAGGGGAATGATTCAAAAACAATAACAAATTAAACAATTTTTTTAAACAAAGTTGCTTAGAATTGGCCATTCTATAACATACTATTACTTAATAGGTTAAAGAATGCCTTATCCTCATATCCTTATCCCTAGCAACTTTGCAACTTGTCTTTTTTTATAGTTCTTTTTAATTATTTGCCTTTCTCCAGCTTTTAAATGGGGGTCACTGATAGCCAAAAACTATTGCTTTGCTATTATTGCAGTTACTTTTTATAACTTATCCTTCTATTCGGGCCCTCTCCTATTCATATCCCCAGTACTAACCCAGTTACACACTGCCCGCAGGTACAGGGTATCCCCAGTACTAACCCAGTTACACGCTGCCCGCAGGTACAGGGTATCCCCAGTACTAACCCAGTTACACACTGCCCGCAGGTACAGGGTATCCCCAGTACTAACCCAGTTACACACTGCCCGCAGGTACAGGGTATCCCCAGTACTAACCCAGTTACACGCTGCCCGCAGGTACAGGGTATCCCCAGTACTAACCCAGTTACACGCTGCCCGCAGGTACAGGGTATCCCCAGTGCTGACCCAGTTACACGCTGCCCGCAGGTACAGGGTATCCCCAGTACTAACCCAGTTACACGCTGCCCGCAGGTACAGGGTATCCCCAGTGCTGACCCAGTTACACGCTGCCCGCAGGTACAGGGTATCCCCAGTACTAACCCAGTTACACGCTGCCCGCAGGTACAGGGTATCCCCAGTGCTGACCCAGTTACACGCTGCCCGCAGGTACAGGGTATCCACAGTGCTAACCCAGTTACACGCTGCCCGCAGGTACAGGGTATCCCCAGTGCTGACCCAGTTACACACTGCCCGCAGGTACAGGGTATCCCCAGTGCTGACCCAGTTACACGCTGCCCGCAGGTACAGGGTATCCCCAGTAGTGACCCAGTTACACACTGCCTGCAGGTACAGGGTATCCCCAGTACTGACCCAGTTACACACTACCCGCAGGTACAGGGTATCCCCAGTACTAACCCAGTTACACACTGCCCGCAGGTACAGGGTATCCCCAGTACTAACCCAGTTACACGCTGCCCGCAGGTACAGGGTATCCCCAGTGCTGACCCAGTTACACACTGCCCGCAGTTACAGGGTATCCCCAGTACTGACCCAGTTACACACTACCCGCAGGTACAGGGTATCCCCAGTACTAACCCAGTTACACACTGCCCACAGGTACAGGGTATCCCCAGTGCTGACCCAGTTACACGCTGCCCGCAGGTACAGGGTATCCCCAGTACTAACCCAGTTACACACTGCCCCTATGTCCCACACTAGCCATATATACTGTATAGTCTCTTCCCCACACCCTAGATCAGTGGTTCTAAACCTTCCTAATGCCGCGACCCTTTAACACAGTTCCTCATGTTGTGGTGACCCCCAACCATAAAATTATTCCTAAGACCATCGGAAATCGTTGAAATCTCCTATCGTTGAGAACCGCTGCGTAAGATACACAGTGGCCTCAGGTCAATTGTTTTCCTAACACCCTGTTATACACTGGTCCTGATACAGGGCCCCCAGTGGTTCTCAGTTTCATACAACAGTCTGGGTCCCAGTTACACTGCTCCCAGCTACAGCGTTCCCCCAGTTACACTGCACCCAGGTACAGAGTTCCCCCAGTTACACTGCACCCAGCTACATAGTTCCCCCAGTTACACTGCACCCAGGTACAGAGTTCCCCCAGTTACACTGCACCCAGCTACAGAGTTCCCCCAGTTACACTGCACCCAGCTATAGAGTTCCCCCAGTTACACTGCACCCAGCTACAGAGTTCCCCCAGTTACACTGCACCCAGGTACAGAGTTCCCCCAGTTACACTGCACCCAGCTACAGAGTTCCCCCAGTTACACTGCACCCAGCTACAGAGTTCCCCCAGTTACACTGCACCCAGCTACAGAGTTCCCCCAGTTACACTGCACCCAGCTACAGAGTTCCCCCAGTTACACTGCACCCAGCTACAGAGTTCCCCCAGTTACACTGCACCCAGCTACAGAGTTCCCCCAGTTACACTGCACCCAGCTACAGAGTTCCCCCAGTTACACTGCACCCAGCTACAGAGTTCCCCCAGTTATGCACTGCCCCAGGTACAGTGTCTCCCCAGTACAGGCCTGGTCCTCAGTTACACAGGTACAAAGTTTACTGTACTGGAGGTACAGGCACTGGTCCAGGAGGTCCGGACTGCGATTCAAAATAGGCCCTGGCATTTCAAGTGCACAGAGGCCCAAACAGCCCCCCCCCCCCCAGCCCAATAAATAGTGAGTGTCTCTGGCACCTTACAGCCCCCCTGGCATTCCCAGTACCCAGAGGCACAAACAGCCCCCCCAGCCCAATAAATAGTGACTGTCTGTGGCACCTTACAGTCCCCCTGGCATTCCCAGTACCCAGAGGCACAAGCAGCCCCCACCAGCCCAATAAATAGTGACTGTCTGTGGCACCTTACAGCCCCCTGGCATTCCCAGTACCCAGAGGCACAAACAGCCCCCCCCCAGCCCAATAAATAGTGACTGTCTGTGGCACCTTACAGCCCCCCTGGCATTCCCAGTACCCAGAGGCACAAACAGCCCCCCCAGCCCAATAAATAGTGACTGTCTGTGGCACCTTACAGCCCCCCTGGCATTCCCAGTACCCAGAGGCACAAACAGCCCCCACCCCCAGCCCAATAAATAGTGACTGTCTGTGGCACCTTACAGCCCCCCTGGCATTCCCAGTACCCAGAGGCACAAACAGCCCCCCCCCCCCAAAGCCCAATAAATAGTGACTGTCTGTCGCACCTTACAGCCCCCCTGGCATTCCCAGTACCCAGAGGCACAAACAGCCCCCCCCAGCCCAATAAATAGTGATTGTCTGTGCCACCTTACAGCCCCCCTGGCATTCCCAGTACCCAGAGGCACAAACAGCCCCCCCAGCCCAATAAATAGTGACTGTCTGTGGCACCTTACAGCCCCCCTGGCATTCCCAGTACCCAGAGGCACAAACAGCCCCCCCCAGCCCAATAAATAGTGATTGTCTGTGCCACCTTACAGCCCCCCTGGCATTCCCAGTACCCAGAGGCACAAACAGCCCCCCCCAGCCCAATAAATAGTGACTGTCTGTGGCACCTTACAGCCCCCCTGGCATTCCCAGTACCCAGAGGCACAAACAGCCCCCCCCCCCAGCCCAATAAATAGTGACTGTCTGTGGCACCTTACAGCCCCCCTGGCATTCCCAGTACCCAGAGGCACAAACAGCCCCCCCCCCAGCCCAATAAATAGTGACTGGCTGTGGCACCTTACAGCCCCCCTGGCATTCCCAGTACCCAGAGGCACAAACAGCCCCCCCAGCCCAATAAATAGTGACTGTCTGTGGCACCTTACAGCCCCCCTGGCATTCCCAGTACCCAGAGGCACAAACAGCCCCCCAGCCCAATAAATAGTGACTGTCTGTGGCACCTTACAGCCCCCCTGGCATTCCCAGTACCCAGAGGCACAAACAGCCCCCCCAGCCCAATAAATAGTGACTGTCTGTGGCACCGTACAGCCCCCCTGGCATTCCCAGTACCCAGAGGCACAAACAGCCCCCCCCAGCCCAATAAATAGTGACTGTCTGTGGCACCTTACAGCCCCCCTGGCATTCCCAGTACCCAGAGGCACAAACAGCCCCCCCCAGCCCAATAAATAGTGACTGTCTGTGGCACCTTACAGCCCCCCTGGCATTCCCAGTACCCAGAGGCACAAACAGTCCCTCCAGCCCAATAAATAGTGACTGTCTGTGGCACCTTACAGCCCCCCTGGCATTCCCAGTACCCAGAGGCACAAACAGCCCCCCCCCAGCCCAATAAATAGTGACTGGCTGTGGCACCTTACAGCCCCCCTGGCATTCCCAGTACCCAGAGGCACAAACAGCCCCCCCAGCCCAATAAATAGTGACTGTCTGTGGCACCTTACAGCCCCCCTGGCATTCCCAGTACCCAGAGGCACAAACAGCCCCCCAGCCCAATAAATAGTGACTGTCTGTGGCACCTTACAGCCCCCCTGGCATTCCCAGTACCCAGAGGCACAAACAGCCCCCCCAGCCCAATAAATAGTGACTGTCTGTGGCACCTTACAGCCCCCCTGGCATTCCCAGTACCCAGAGGCACAAACAGCCCCCCCCCAGCCCAATAAATAGTGACTGGCTGTGGCACCTTACAGCCCCCCTGGCATTCCCAGTACCCAGAGGCACAAACAGCCCCCCCAGCCCAATAAATAGTGACTGTCTGTGGCACCTTACAGCCCCCCTGGCATTCCCAGTACCCAGAGGCACAAACAGCCCCCCAGCCCAATAAATAGTGACTGTCTGTGGCACCTTACAGCCCCCCTGGCATTCCCAGTACCCAGAGGCACAAACAGCCCCCCCAGCCCAATAAATAGTGACTGTCTGTGGCACCTTACAGCCCCCCTGGCATTCCCAGTACCCAGAGGCACAAACAGCCCCCCCAGCCCAATAAATAGTGACTGTCTGTGGCACCTTACAGCCCCCCTGGCATTCCCAGTACCCAGAGGCACAAACAGCCCCCCCCCAGCCCAATAAATAGTGACTGGCTGTGGCACCTTACAGCCCCCCTGGCATTCCCAGTACCCAGAGGCACAAACAGCCCCCCCAGCCCAATAAATAGTGACTGTCTGTGGCACCTTACAGCCCCCCTGGCATTCCCAGTACCCAGAGGCACAAACAGCCCCCCAGCCCAATAAATAGTGACTGTCTGTGGCACCTTACAGCCCCCCTGGCATTCCCAGTACCCAGAGGCACAAACAGCCCCCCCAGCCCAATAAATAGTGATTGTCTGTGCCACCTTACAGCCCCCCTGGCATTCCCAGTACCCAGAGGCACAAACAGCCCCCCCCAGCCCAATAAATAGTGACTGTCTGTGGCACCTTACAGCCCCCCTGGCATTCCCAGTACCCAGAGGCACAAACAGCCCCCCCCAGCCCAATAAATAGTGACTGTCTGTGGCACCTTACAGCCCCCCTGGCATTCCCAGTACCCAGAGGCACAAACAGTCCCTCCAGCCCAATAAATAGTGACTGTCTGTGGCACCTTACAGCCCCCCTGGCATTCCCAGTACCCAGAGGCACAAACAGCCCCCCCCCCCAGCCCAATAAATAGTGAGTGTCTGTGGCATCTTACAGCAGCCAATCTGTCATTTGTCAGTGAATGACTGCCAGTCCTTGCCTTGTCCACAGTTACACAGGTGCAATTCTCCCCAGTGCAGGCACTGGTCTCAAAAACCACAGGTAAAGAGCCCCCCTCCCCCACCTCCCCAGTACAGACACTGGTCCCTAGTTACGCAGGTGCGGAGTCTCCCCAGTACAGGCACTGGTTCCCAGTTACGCAGGTACAGAGTCTCCCCAGTACAGACACTGGTCCCTAGTTACGCAGGTGCGGAGTCTCCCCAGTACAGGCACTGGTTCCCAGTTACGCAGGTACAGAGTCTCCCCAGTACAGGCACTGGTTCCCAGTTATGCAGGTACAGAGTCTCCCCAGTACAGGCACTGGTTCCCAGTTACACAGGTGCAGAGTCTCCCCAACACAGACACTGGTTCCCAGTTACGCAGGTACAGAGTCTCCCCGGTAGAGGCACTGGTTCCCAGTTACGCAGGTACAGAGTCTCCCCAGTACAGGCACTGGTTCCCAGTTACGCAGGTACAGAGTCTCCCCAGTACAGGCACTGGTTCCCAGTTACGCAGGTACAGAGTCTCCCCAGTACAGACACTGGTTCCCAGTTACGCAGGTACAGAGTCTCCCCAGTACAGGCACTGGTTCCCAGTTACGCAGGTACAGAGTCTCCCCAGTACAGACACTGGTTCCCAGTTACACAGGTACAGAGTCTCCCCAGTACAGGCACTGGTTCCCAGTTACGCAGGTACAGAGTCTCCCCAGTACAGGCACTGGTTCCCAGTTACGCAGGTACAGAGTCTCCCCAGTACAGACACTGGTTCCCAGTTACACAGGTACAGAGTCTCCCCAGTACAGGCACTGGTTCCCAGTTACGCAGGTACAGAGTCTCCCCAGTAGAGGCACTGGTCCTCAGTTACGCAGGTACAGAGTCTCCCCGGTACAGGCACTGGTTCCCAGTTACACAGGTGCAGAGTCTCCCCGGTACAGACACTGGTTCCTAGTTACACAGTCTCTCACAGTACAGGTACTGGTTCCCAGCAGTCACAACCCCAGTAGGTCTATGAAAGGGAGCTGTCACACAGAGAGAGGGGCAGACTGTATGAGAGGGAGCTGTCACACAGAGAGATGGGCAGACTGTATGAGAGGGAGCTGTCACACAGAAAGAGGGGCAGACTGTATGAGAGGGAGCTGTCACACAGAGAGAGGGGCAGACTGTATGATAGGGAGCTGTCACACAGTGAGATGGGCAGACTGTATGAGAGGGAGCTGTCACACAGAAAGAGGGGCAGACTATATGAGAGGGAGCTGTCACACAGAAAGAGGGGCAGACTGTATGAGAGGGAGCTGTCACACAGAGAGTGGACAGACTGTATGAGAGGGAGCTGTCACACAGAGAGAGGACAGACTGTATGAGAGGGAGCTGTCACACAGAGAGAGGACAGACTGTATGAGAGGGAGCTGTCACACAGAGAGAGGGGCAGACTGTATGAGAGGGAGCTGTCACACAGAGAGAGAGGGAGCTGTCACACAGAGAGAGGACAGACTGTATGAGAGGGAGCTGTCACACAGAGAGAGGGGCAGACTGTATGACAGGGAGCTGTCACACAGAGAGAGGGGCAGACTGTATGAGAGGGAGCTGTCACACAGAGAGAGGGGCAGACTGTATGAGAGGGAGCTGTCACACAGAGAGAGGGGCAGACTGTATGAGAGGGAGCTGTCACACACAGAGAGGGAGCTGTCACACAGAGAGAGGACAGACTGTATGAGAGGGAGCTGTCACACAGAGAGAGGGGCAGACTGTATGAGAGGGAGCTGTCACACAGAGAGAGGGCAGACTGTATGAGAGGGAGCTGTCACACAGAGAGAGGGGCAGACTGTATGAGAGGGAGCTGTCACACAGAGAGAGGGGCAGACTGTATGAGAGGGAGCTGTCACACAGAGAGAGGACAGACTGTATGAGAGGGAGCTGTCACACAGAGAGAGGACAGACTGTATGAGAGGGAGCTGTCACACAGAGAGAGGGGCAGACTGTATGAGAGGGAGCTGTCACACAGAGAGAGGACAGACTGTATGAGAGGGAGCTGTCACACAGAGAGAGGGCAGACTGTATGAGAGGGAGCTGTCACACAGAGAGAGGGGCAGACTGTATGAGAGGGAGCTGTCACACAGAGAGAGGGGCAGACTGTATGAGAGGGAGCTGTCACACAGTGAGAGGGGCAGACTGTATGAGAGGGAGCTGTCACACAGAGAGAGGACAGACTGTATGAGAGGGAGCTGTCACACAGAGAGAGGGGCAGACTGTATGAGAGGGAGCTGTCACACAGAGAGAGGGGCAGACTGTATGAGAGGGAGCTGTCACACAGAGAGAGAGGACAGACTGTATGAGAGGGAGCTGTCACACAGAGAGAGGGGCAGACTGTATGAGAGGGAGCTGTCACACAGAGAGAGGACAGACTGTATGAGAGGGAGCTGTCACACAGAGAGAGGGGCAGACTGTATGAGAGGGAGCTGTCACACAGAGAGAGAGGACAGACTGTATGAGAGGGAGCTGTCACACAGAGAGAGGGAGCTGTCACACAGAGAGAGAGAGGACAGACTGTATGAGAGGGAGCTGTCACACACAGAGAGAGAGGACAGACTGTATGAGAGGGAGCTGTCACACCGAGAGAGGGGCAGACTGTATGAGAGGGAGCTGTCACACAGAGGGAGAGAGGACAGACTGTATGAGAGGGAGCTGTCACACAGAGAGAGAGGACAGACTGTATGAGAGGGAGCTGTCACACACAGAGAGAGAGAGAGGACAGACTGTATGAGAGGGAGCTGTCACACACAGAGAGAGAGAGAGGACAGACTGTATGAGAGGGAGCTGTCACACAGAGAGAGAGAGGGGCAGACTGTATGAGAGGGAGCTGTCACACCGAGAGAGGGGCAGACTGTATGAGAGGGAGCTGTCACACAGAGGGAGAGAGGGGCAGACTGTATGAGAGGGAGCTGTCACACACAGAGAGAGAGAGAGGACAGACTGTATGAGAGGGAGCTGTCACACAGAGAGAGAGAGGGGCAGACTGTATGAGAGGGAGCTGTCACACAGAGAGAGGGAGCTGTCACACAGAGAGAGGGAGCTGTCACACAGAGAGAGGGAGCTGTCACACACACAGAGAGAGAGAGGGGCAGACTGTATGAGAGGGAGCTGTCACACAGAGAGATGGGCAGACTGTATGAGAGGGAGCTGTCACACAGAGAGAGGGGCAGACTGTATGAGAGGGAGCTGTCACACAGAGAGAGGGAGCTGTCACACACACAGAGAGAGAGAGAGGACAGACTGTATGAGAGGGAGCTGTCACACACACAGAGAGAGAGAGGACAGACTGTATGAGAGGGAGCTGTCACACAGAGAGAGAGAGAGAGAGGACAGACTGTATGAGAGGGAGCTGTCACAGAGAGAGAGAGAGAGAGAGAGGACAGACTGTATGAGAGGGAGCTGTCACACACACAGAGAGAGAGAGAGGACAGACTGCTCCATGTGCCTGACACGTCCCACCCCGGCTCTCCCCGGCTCTCCCCACGGCTGACAGCTCTCCCTGCCCCCCCCCCCCCCCAGGCCCGCCCCATGCCCCCCCACTTCGTACCTATAGTAATAGACATCGCTCTTGCCAGCGCTGAGGCCGGACTTCCTGATCACCTCCTCCTTCTTCCATCCCGGCGGCAACGCCGGACACTCCATCCTTCGTTTCTCCATGGAGCAGTTTGTGTAAGTGGGGTTCAGGGGGGTAGGTACCGGGGTGGGCTCCTGTCACGGCCCGGAGCCGCCCACTCTCTGCCTCACCCCCTAGCGGCCGCTGTGTGCGGGACACTCCTATACGAGAAGCCGCTCCTGTCACCAACCTGTCACAACACCCCTTGGCAACGGGACAGAATCCTTCCGCGTAAAGTAGTCCTCCCTCCTCTTGTGTGTGGGAGGGAGCCCGACCCGGCGGAGGGAGACAGGGCGTAGGAAAGACAGAGAGCTGTCCGTTGACCTCATGCCCTGGGTAACCTTAACCCCTTGGCTGCTGAGGGGCAGACAGTGCAGAACTGTCTCCTACTGGAGTATATAGTGTTGGTATTATTAATGGGGTGTCTCTAAAATACTGGGTATTTAAGTACATGGATTTACACGTCCATTTAAGAACCTTTTTGAGGTGCATTACTTTTCCTGTCCTGTTTCTCTCATTGGCACTCCTGGTAGCTCAGGTGGCACACAAGTGCCTTACCCCCATATGAAGTTTGAGCAGGAGCAGTAACCCATAGCAACTAATAAGATCTTTGCTTTTAAACAGGTGACCAGTCAATTCTGCCTGCTGATTGGTTGCTATGGGTTACTGCTCCTGGGCAAACTTAGTGCTTTGTATAACAAGTCTATTGTGAGTTGCTCCTGTGAGGAATTAAATTGAGTGCCAGGGCAGGGGTAGCCCAAAACTTAGGGTGCCTGGTCGGCTTGGCCAGCCCCTGGTCTCAGCCCTGTGTCGTAATAGATAAGACCAGCCGATTTCACCAACCACCAAATCAGTAAAAGATACGCCTATTGGGGCCCTTACCATATGTAGGGCCGCTTTAAGGTACCAGTGGGCCCTGGGCACTGGTGGGTCCCCACAGGCAGTTAAGAAATGGTCTGTGCTCAGGGTCAGACTGGGGGCTACAGGTGCCCCTGTCGGCCGTGTCCCCTGCACCCCCTTGGGGCCTCCAGAGCACCCCCAACACCCGCAGGGGCCCCAGCTAAGCCTCCCTAACCCCTGATCCCCCTGGCCCTGACGGCATGAGTCAAATATTAGCATGTATGGCTAATATCTCTTTATTGTACAGTAATCGCCATAAGATAGGGCCTCAAAACACAACAATTCCAAGGGGACACTTGGTAGTCACTCAGAAAACATTGCACTTTGGTGGCCTAAAACAGATTAATGTCTTGAATGCGCTACTGGGCAAGCTAGTGAACCATGTGGCCTTAACCATACATCAGTATATTACTTGCTAATCTGTATCTTTAGCTCAAACACACATTAATAAATGTAAGGTCTAATCTGTATCTTTATCTTATGGCTAGCAGGGCCAACTGGAGAAAGAAAAGCCATCCAGCCCACCCCCAACTATGATTGCCAGATAATGCTGTTATGTGTTCTGGGACATTAAAGCAGAAGGAAAGGTAAAAACTAAGTAAGCTTTATCAGAAAGCTCTATGTAAATACAGACCACTCACAGAAAAGCTGCAATAAGTCCTCTATCAAAAGAAACACAGGATTTCTTGTCTTCTTTTGTGTATACATATACTTTGGCATCTCTCAGAAAAATCCTGTGCAGCTCTTTCCTCTCTCCCTTCTCCTGCTCCCCACTCTCAAAAGAATTCATAAGAATTCACTCCCCCTCCCATCAGAATGTGTGATATATGCTACCAACGGCTAGAGCTGCAGGAAGCTGCAGAGACCAAGCTAAAATGGCAGCTGTTATCATAAACAGAGGGAGCTTCTAGGGCTGTTTACTCCGGTATGGTAAAGCATTCTACAGAATAAATATAGCATTCTAGCTTGCACTAGTGGGGCTAATCTATTGGGAGTAAAATGCCAAAATGACTTTCCTTCTCCTTTAAACACAAAGTAGGCACTGCCTTCATACTGCTACCCCAGGGTCTTTCATTGTGTATAGTGTGCTTAAAGGGCCAATAATTAGTGATGAGCGAATCTGTCCTGTTTCGCTTTGCCGAAAAATTTGTAAATCTTTCAAAAGATTTGCGAAACGGCGAAAATGTTGCGTGTAAAAAAATGTCACCCGCAACTATTTTTTTGACGCGCGACTATTTATTTTAACGCTGCGACTATTTTTTTGACGCTCGTGACTATTTTTTTGACGGGCAACTATTTATTTTGACGCCGCCACTATTCTTTTGACGCACGACTATTCTTTTGATGCCCACAACTATTTTTTTTGATGCGCGACTATTCTTTTGATGGCCGTTACAATTTTTGGATGTGTGGCAAATTATTCCGCAAATCCATGCCTGGCGAAACATTTCGCCCATCACTACCAATAATCACACTGTATATAATATGTTTGGTATGTCAGTGCCCAGTGCTAGGGGGCCACATTGTGCCATGAAATGTTGGGGGCCAATGGAAGAGAGAGAGGCAGGGAGTATTTGCCCATCCAGCCCTGGAACCCTGTGCCAGCTGGCAACACCTTGTGTAGGGTGCCCACAAAATGGTCCCAATTGGGCCCTGATGGCTAAAGACCATTCAGTCACATAGGGAACTGGTAAAACCTCTATATGATGTAGAACTCCGAGCAGCTGATCAGTGGCTGTAGGGGGACTGTATGGGGTTGGTGGGAGGTCCCATGCTGCCTAACTACATGGAACCCATTACCAATGTTGAGGGACTGGATAATATAATCTTTGGAGTATATAGCTAGGTGGCCACATGGGGGCCTAAAAGTTGACTGGGGTTGTTCCCAACGTTTGAAAAGCTGCAAGTGCATGGGCGGCAAGCTCGTTAATATCAAAGAACCTACATCACATACTGTGCTAATTGATTTTCATGACTGGTTATACACTGCACTTAGGAATTGCTCCATCAGGATCAGTACAATTGCTACAACATCTGATGAATAAGGTGTACAAATTATATAAGATTAACTTTGTGGATTAGACACACTAACGCTAATGCCACATGAAGCGGCATAGAGGCGAGACAGACAATATATTTTTGACAGCTCAGATTTCTAAATACATCTATAACAGGTATGGATGATTTAATTTAAAAAAAAAAGAATTTGTGTTTCATGTTTAATTTTTAAAGGAATTTTATTATACAGCTTTTTAGGTTTGGGTGACAGGTCCCCTTTAAGAATTCGGATTTGGTTCAGCCAGGCTCTTGGATTCGTCAGAATCTGAATCCTGCAGAAAAAGTCTGAATCCCGAACACGAATCATGGACTCTGTGCATCCTTACTTTCTTATCCCTCTTTATTACAGGTATAGGATCCCTTATCTGGAAACCTGTTATCCAGAAAGTTCTGAATTACGGAAAGGCCATCTCCCATAGACTCCATTATAAGCAAATAATTGGAATTTTTAAAAATGATTTCCTTTTTCTCTGTAATAATAAAACAGTACCTGTACTTGATCCCAACTAAGATATAATTACCCCTTATTGGGGGCAGAACAGCCCTATTGGGTTTATTTAATGGTTAAATGATTCCCTTTTCTCTGTAATAATAAAACAGTACCTGTACTTGATCCCAACTAAGATATAATTACCCCTTATTGGGGGCAGAACAGCCCTATTGGGTTTATTTAATGGTTAAATGATTCCCTTTTCTCTGTAATAATAAAACAGTACCTGTACTTGATCCCAACTAAGATATAATTACCCCTTATTGGGTTTAAATGATCTTTAAATGATTTAAGTATGGAGGTCCAAATTACGGAAAGATCCCATATCCGGAAAACCCCAGGTCCCGAGCATTCTGGATAACAGGTCCTATACCTGTAATTCTAGCAGTGTAATAAAATTGAATTGTCTGTGGTACTATAAGGACTACACATAACGAGATGGGAAAACCCAAGTTGATAGAACCTGGAACACCGCTTGAGTGACTGCATTAAACCCCAAAGCCTACATTCTAGAAGAATAAGCGCAATACTTTATGTTAGTTTCTTGTGACATTTATTTCATTTGGAGTAAAATGCCAGCCACAGTGAAAGTACTTCTCATTGAAAATTCTCTTTTCTTTTTAAACTGTTTATCGGCTTCCAATTATCCTGTGTTTGAATCATTGCTCTTTTATAGCCATCGTTTATAAAGGTCACAGACAATTAACTGGAGGTTCTTTTACCATTTTTCAATATCAAATGCCATTGTTGACACAAAAGCCTAAAATTAAATGGGATCTGATTGGCGATATTTACAATTCTGTCAGCTGTTTTCAGCTCAGCGGTGATTTTCTCCTTGTGACTTACCTCCTCTTTTTAATCTATGACTCTCAGTATCAACAACCCTTTTTGTGGTTGGACATTTTCTCAGCTTCCCCCTTGGCTAATATCATAGCTATAGACATCTGAAATTGAATGGAACAAATTTGCTATCTACTCATCATTTTTAATGGGTCTACAAACTCTCAAAAAACATGAACTGAAAAAATTGGTTTAAATTTGCCTAGGACTTCTCCCAAGTTTTACATTTAATTTTTGGTGCTTAATAAATGTCGAACATTCTTGTTTTGAAAGCCCAAATTCAAAATCGAAATTTAAATGTTGATGTATCAGCCCTATAGAGTGTGTGAATGTGATAGGGACCTTATATTGTAAGCTCTACTGGGGCAGGGACTGATGGGAATGTGATAGGGACCTTATATTGTAAGCTCTACTGGGGCAGGGACTGATGGGAATGTGATAGGGACCTTAGATTGTAAGCTCTACTGGGGCAGGGACTGATGGGAATGTGATAGGGACCTTAGATTGTAAGCTCACTGGGGCAGGGACTGATGGGAATGTGATAGGGACCTTAGATTGTAAGCTCACTGGGGCAGGGACTGATGGGAATGTGATAGGGACCTTAGATTGTAAGCTCCACTGGGGCAGGGACTGATGGGAATGTGATAGGGACCTTAGATTGTAAGCTCTACTGGGGCAGGGACTGATGGGAATGTGATAGGGACCTTAGATTGTAAGCTCACTGGGGCAGGGACTGATGGGAATGTGATAGGGACCTTAGATTGTAAGCTCCACTGGGGCAGGGACTGATGGGAATGTGATAGGGACCTTAGATTGTAAGCTCTACTGGGGCAGGGACTGATGGGAATGGGATAGGGACCTTAGATTGTAAGCTCTACTGGGGCAGGGACTGATGGGAATGTGATAGGGACCTTAGATTGTAAGCTCCACTGGGGCAGGGACTGATGGGAATGTGATAGGGACCTTAGATTGTAAGCTTTACTGGGGCAGGGACTGATGGGAATGGGATAGGGACCTTAGATTGTAAGCTCCACTGGGGCAGGGACTGATGGGAATGTGATAGGGACCTTAGATTGTAAGCTCCACTGGGGCAGGGACTGATGGGAATGTGATAGGGACCTTAGATTGTAAGCTCACTGGGGCAGGGACTGATGGGAATGTGATAGGGACCTTAGATTGTAAGATCACTGGGGCAGGGACTGATGGGATGTGATAGGGACCTTAAGCTCACTGGGGCAGGGACTGATGGGAATGTGATAGGGACCTTAGATTGTAAGCTCACTGGGGCAGGGACTGATGGGAATGTGATAGGGACCTTAGATTGTAAGCTCACTGGGGCAGGGACCGATGGGAATGTGATAGGGACCTTAGATTGTAAGCTCACTGGGGCAGGGACTGATGCGAATGTGATAGGGACCTTAGATTGTAAGCTCACTGGGGCAGGGACTGATGGGAATGTGATAGGGAATATAGATTGTAAGCTCCACTGGGGCAGGGACTAATGGGAATGTGATAGGGACCTTAGATTGTAAGCTCCACTGGGGCAGGGACTGATGGGAATGTGATAGGGGCCTTAGATTGTAAGCTCCACTGGGGCAGGGACTGATGGGAATGTGATAGGGACCTTAGATTGTAAGCTCCACTGGGGCAGGGACTGATGGGAATGTGATAGGGACCTTAGATTGTAAGCTCCACTGGGGCAGGGACTGATGGGAATGTGATAGGGACCTTAGATTGTAAGCTCCACTGGGGCAGGGACTGATGGGAATGTGATAGGGACCTTAGATTGTAAGCTCCACTGGGGCAGGGACTGATGGGAATGTGATAGGGACCTTAGATTGTAATCTCACTGGGGCAGGGACTGATGGGAATGTGATAGGGACCTTAGATTGTAAGTTCCACTGGGACAGGGACTGATGGGAATGTCATAGGGACCTTAGATTGTAAGCTCACTGGGGCAGGGACTGATGGGAATGTGATAGGGACCTTAGATTGTAAGCTCCACTGGGGCAGGGACTGATGGGAATGTGATAGGGACCTTAGATTGTAAGCTCACTGGGGCAGGGACTGATGGGAATGTGATAGGGACCTTAGATTGTAAGCTCCACTGGGGCAGGGGCTGATGGGAATGTGATAGGGACCTTAGATTGTAAACTCACTGGGGCAGGGGCTGATGGGAATGTGATAGGGACCTTAGATTGTAAGCTCACTGGGGCAGGGGCTGATGGGAATGTGATAGGGACCTTAGATTGTAAGCTCACTGGGGCAGGGACTGATGGGAATGTGATAGGGACCTTAGATTTTAAGTTCCACTGGGGCAGGGACTGATGGGAATGTGATAGGGACCTTAGATTGTAAGCTCACTGGGGCAGGGACTGATGGGAATGTGATAGGGACCTTAGATTGTAAGCTCCACTGGGGCAGGGACTGATGGGAATGTGATAGGGACCTTAGATTGTAAGCTCACTGGGGCAGGGGCTGATGGGAATTTGATATTTCTCATCATTTCTTGAGCCCCCTCTGTGCCATGATCCACTTACTGAAGTATTGAATTGTTGTTTTCAAACTCCAATTTTTGCAATTTATCAAAATTTTACGAAAATTTGAATGAAAAATGGCACCGCCTAAATCCTACCCTGATTAGAAGTCGAAGAGGAGGGGGTGTATCCAAAGCAATCAACCAAGCTGAGCTGATTAGAGACTTTACAGCCTCATTGAAATTAATTGAACAATTTGAAGTTATTTCTATTTGCAATGCTAGTGATTGAAAGGGGAAAAGGGGGTTGATGACAAAATTCATGCATTTTTTCCCCATATTTTTTTTTCTTAAACACAAAAATAAATAAAATGGTCCCGCCATAGCTTAACATGTCATCGACTTCATCCTACAAAGGGTTCATTTAAAAACATAAACCTCACAATCGTTCCCCTTTAGAGGAAACTTCCGTGATTTCCGGGAAATTGCGTCGCCGCGTATGCCGTCCCACTGGCGATTTACGTACTCGCCGTGAGATGGTATTTCGGGGAGATTAGTCGCCTGCGACCAGGGAGATTTGTCGCGGGTGACTAGTCTCCCCGTCTGCCACAGCCCTGAAAGATCCTGAGAAAAGTTTCTTCAGAAATAAAAACCAAAGTCGAGAACTTTTAAAGTCCTTGCATTTCTTTTTGCTATTTTAGTATTAACAAAAAAAAAAAAAACACAAAAATAATTTTTACCTCCAGAAGAATTCTGAAAGGTTGTTAAAGGTGTGAAATATGTAATTATGATGAGAGCAGCTAGGGAACCGGTATTTGTGGGAAGGGAACGGCAGCGCCTAGAACACAAATAACAATGCAGGAGAACCTGAAGTGATCCCAGAGGCTTGTGGGAGTTTTCCCGCGTTCTGACAGATTATATTAAATCTGGCCTTGAAAAATACCTCGCCCCGGGGAACGGATTTGCATGAAAAAGGCTGGCGCTTTGTTTTGTAAACAGCAGAAGGTAAAACGCGAAGGTGGAACATTTCATCGAAATCAGCAGCGTTCTCCAACTTTAAGAGAAAACAAATTGAGAAAGTCAGATACAGTATGGAGATAGCTCATGTTTTATTCAATGGAAACAAACCACTGTCAAGGTAAAATTGTTTTGTTTTTTTTAAATGTGATTAAAGGGGACCCGTCACCCTAAGAAATCATTCCAATTGGGTTTGTCAAGCAAAATAAACTTCACTTATCGCACTACTATTACTCACACTATATAAGTAATAGAAATATTGTATTACACAATCCCAGCAAGCAGGTAGGCGCCATTTTGTGGGCACTGGTATTAAGGCAAGCTTTGTATCTAGGGATAAACCGAACCCACTTTTTTGGGTTCGGCTGAACCCCCGAACCCACCCAGCAGGATTCGGCCAAATCCCGAACCGAACCGGGATATTTGTATCACCCCGATATCTTGTATATGTGCTAGAATGGGGGACCCCATATGCCCATGCACTGGAGGGGGAAAGTGAGTGCTGAATGGAAAGTGAAAGTAATATTCTGCCCCGCCTCTATGCCTATGGCACAAGGGTGTTCTAGCAGCTGGTCAATGCCACAGCATGGGTAAGGCCGAGACTGGTGATTTTTTATGTGTACAAAGGTGTCTTTGTTGTACAGTTTTGAACCCCTGCTCAGAACAAGTACCCTGTTTTATAGTCCACCTAAAGGCCTCAAGAGGTAGGGTAATAGTACAGTGTTTAATGACAATGTTCCCATTATCATTAAATTACTAGAAAACAGAGGTAAATTTCTGTAAAAATAAACAATGTACACATCTGATTGGTCGCTATAGGCGATTGGGCTCCTCTCCCATTGCTACATATCCCCTATGTCCATTCATTGCTGCTTTGCCACAAGACTACTGTACAAGCAGTGGTATAAACAATACCTTTCCCCTATAAGGTTCACTTTATACAGGAGGAAGAGTCTGTAAATTCGGGGTGCCGTTTGCATGATTCATGCTGCTGGGAATCGACATTTCATTTAACTATAAAGAGTTCTCCGTGGCGTTACAAAATCCTATGATTTGACTTTCAACTGTTTCCTGTGAATTTCTTTTTTTCCTGTGGTTTCCATTGGCGAAACTATCTCACTGGCCTTAAGCCCATAGTGATTCACTTTGCAGTTATGCCAAAGCACAAAGACTAAAAACACCCCTTTCTAAATCATCGGCATTAGGCCACACAAGTAGCAAGGGGAAATTCAATGAGCAAATTGCAACACAGCACCCCCACCCAAAGCTGGACTATGACACTCTAATGGCACCCTATTGGTGGGATACATGTAGAAAGGTTAAGATATGAGGGTTGGAAAAGAACAGCTAGATGGCCGCATACAAAGACCCTTTGTCTCAAGTCGTGGGTGGGACTAGAACACACCTATGGCAGTTAGCTATAGAATAAATCTTCTTTACTGTTGGAGGCATGTGTCCCTACTGGGTCAGTGGTATTATGGGTATTTCCTAGTCCAGAAAAGGAAAGGGATACCATGGTTCTGTACCATATGTAGGCTCCAAATAATTGTCCAGACAATTTGCACACCATGGAGATCAGTTTTTTAGTTGATCGGACAGGTTTGAACATTTTCTGTCCCATAACGATAATATCTTTGTGTGCAGGTATCGGATCCGTTATCTGGAAACCCATTTTCCAGAAAGCTCCGAAATATGGGAAGGCCATCTCTCGTAGACACCATTATAAACAAATTATTATAATTTTTAAAAAATGATTTCCTTTTTCTCTGTAAATTTAAAACAGTACCTGTACTTGATCCCAACTAAGAAATAATTACCCCTTATTGGGGGCAGAACAGCCCTATTGGGTTTATTTAATGGTTAAATTATTCCCTTTTCTCTGTAATAATAAAACAGTACCTGTACTTGATCCCAACTAAGATATAATTACCCCTTATTGGGGGCAGAACAGCCCTATTGGGTTTATTTCATGGTTAAATGATTCCCTTTTCTCTGTAATAATAAAACAGTACCTGTACTTGATCCCAACTAAGATATAATTACCCCTTATTGGGGCAGAACAGTCCTATTGGGTTTATTTAATGGTTAAATGATTCCCTTTTCTCTGTAATAATAAAACAGTACCTGTACTTGATCCCAACTAAGATATAATTACCCCTTATTGGGGGCAGAACAGTCCTATTGGGTTTATTTCATGGTTAAATGATTCCCTTTTCTCTGTAATAATAAAACAGTACCTGTACTTGATCCCAACTAAGATATAATTACCCCTTATTGGGGGCAGAACAGTCCTATTGGGTTTATTTCATGGTTAAATGATTCCCTTTTCTCTGTAATAATAAAACAGTACCTGTACTTGATCCCAACTAAGATATAATTACCCCTTATTGGGGGCAGAACAGTCCTATTGGGTTTATTTCATGGTTAAATGATTCCCTTTTCTCTGTAATAATAAAACAGTACCTGTACTTGATCCCAACTAAGATATAATTACCCCTTATTGGGGGCAGAACAGCCCTATTGGGTTTATTTCATGGTTAAATGATTCCCTTTTCTCTGTAATAATAAAACAGTACCTGTACTTGATCCCAACTAAGATATAATTACCCCTTATTGGAGGCAAAACAATCCTCTTGGGTATATTTAATGTTTAAATGATTTTCTTAGCAGACGTAAGGTATGGAGATCCAAATTACAGAAAGATCCCTTTTCCGGAAAACCCCAGGTCCTGAGCATTCTGGATAATTGGTCCCATACCTGTATTGCCTATGTGACTACAACCATGGGTGACGTATGACATATAAACAAAATGCACACACCCACAGAGGAACCTGTTTCACATTTTAAAAGCCATTGCTTACGCCAACAAAAACGCTTTGTCCTTCTTTTCCTGATGTGCTGTGACCAATACTATTGCAAGTGCTGCTCTGTATTTGACATTCATATATACTGGGCTCATTTTAAGTAGAAACGGATGAATCTTCATGGACATGATCGAGCGTAGCACGTTCATTCCTATAAACACATACTAGAACATAATGAAAGTTTCCACAACTATTTCCAGGACATAACTTTTGTACGATTGTTATCTGTCAATTAATCACCAGAACATTGTCCGATTTGTTATTTTTCCAACTTATATGATCGATAGCCAAATGTTCGTTGTACGATGACTAAAATCTGAATGTGTAGGCCGAACCTTAGTGGGAGTTGGGAAAAAGGGACCCCATGAATGATGGATTGAATGAGTCTAGCTCTTGTCATAGCACAATCTAGGAGGATAGGCAGGGTACTCTGTAAGAGCGGAGGTACAGTATGCTCCAACAAGGAGACTGTAGTTTAGTTACTTCCCCAGGTGACACCTGTCTGACATGTAGGGACATTCTGGCATGCTGGATGGCACACCTGGTGGTGATAAACCCATGTAAAACTGTAATAGCTCTGTGTTGGGATTAGGCTTGCCGCCTTTCTGAATCATTTTTACTGGCTCTTAGGGGGGTCGGCTGTGATGTAAGGGAGAGGGCGTTGAAGTAAAAGGGGTGGTGTTACGAGGCCCGATGGTCAGGCTGCAAGTTATGAAGCAATCTGGAAAGACAAAGTCAGTTTGGGGGTGGATTGAGGGTTGGTCAAGAGTATTACAGCAACTACATTGCTGGTAAATGTATAATACCAGCCCCAGCCTTGGCAGGTGTTTTACTGTCTGGGCTTGTAAAATACCGGCTGAGTGGCAACACAAGTTGTGATAGGCTTGTGATCTACTAAACCATCTTCTTTACTAACTTCTGTTCAGTAAATTCTTTGATTCAGTTTAACACCACTGGCACCCAACATTTCTCCTGCTAGTGTGTATGAGCGTTACAGTTCAGCTGGGAGACCCTTTCTGTCCACTATTCTCCGCCAGCAGAGAAAAGCCAACACTCCCCTTGTTGTCTGCTGTCATAAGCATAAAAAGCAAACTGCCTGCCATCACTGACAAAAGACTTTTTTTTGCCCTAAAATGCTCAGTAAATGAAATCTGCTTGTCACATTGATGGCAGGCAGTTTCCATTCATTTGAATGACAGGAGGCACGTGCGCCATTAGCCTGAGGCTATTCTGGAAAGTGTGTTTGCCATTGTGTTAAATGAATAGAAAGGTGCAGGTCTGTATGAATTGTAAGATAAAACTGTTAAAAATGCAGCTGAATCTGCCGTAAATTAAAATCAAAGTCAACAAAATAATTGCGTGTTTACATTTCTGGAATTCCAACACAGCACCTTGAGAATGTTTGTATTTCCTGGGAGGTAAAACAAATTAACAAATCACTGCAAGCAGAGCTGTAATTCCTCATCTCCCGCATTTCAACGAGAGTTCAGTGGCTGAACGTGCATTTTGCCTGTTGTCTTTAATGAAAAACCTGTTTTTTTTTTTCTTATGTTCTTATTTAAAAGTGTTTGTTTATACAGAGGCTTCTTGGTGGACTGCTATTTTGTTTTACTTTTCGTTCGTTTTCATACAAACCAGCAGCTGAATGTGACTTTAATTTCAGAAATCACCCACTTTAGTTCAAGAAATATATAGCAAAACTCCAAACTTAATGTCCCCATAGGCAGGGTCGGACTGGCCCACCGGGACACGGGGAAAATACCCGGTGGGCCCCAGTGGCCAGACCCGACCCTATTGCCGCTTCCTCTGGCCTCCAATGTCCTCCCCTGACGGGTTTCACATACGTGCATTCAGGGGAGAACGTCGGACAGGGGCCCCTGCGGGGGGGAATTAGGGGTGCGTGGCAGCGGGGGCCCCTGCGGAGGATGGGGCCAGAGGAGGCACCTTGGGGGGTGCGGGTCCCTTTGGGCGGCCCTGCCCATAAGGTTATCAAAAGTACTCACCCCCACACCCACACAGAGGGGCTGCTGTAAGATGCCACAGACAGTCACTATTTATTGGGCTGGGGGGGGCTGAAAGGTGCCACAGACAGTCACTATTTATTGGGCTGGGGGGGGGGGGGGGCTGTTTGTGCCTCTGGGTACTGGGAATGCCAGGGGGGCTGTAAGGTGCCACAGACAGTCACTATTTATTGGGCTGGGGGGGGGGCTGAAAGGTGCCACAGACAGTCACTATTTATTGGGCTGGGGGGGGGGGCTGTTTGTGCCTCTGGGTACTGGGAATGCCAGGGGGGCTGTAAGGTGCCACAGACAGTCACTATTTATTGGGCTGGGGGGGCTGTTTGTGCCTCTGGGTACTGGAAATGCCAGGAGGGCTGTAAGGTGCCACAGACAGTCACTATTTATTGGGCTGGGGGGGCTGTTTGTGCCTCTGGGTACTGGGAATGTCAGGGGGGCTGTAAGGTGCCATAGGCAGTCACTATTTATTGGGCTGGGGGGGCTGTTTGTGCCTCTGGGTAGTGGGAATGTCAGGGGGGCTGTAAGGTGCCACAGACAGTCACTATTTATTGGGCTGGGGGGGCTGTTTGTGCCTCTGGGTACTGGGAATGTCAGGGGGGCTGTAAGGTGCCACAGACAGTCACTATTTATTGGGCTGGGGGGGGGGGCTGTTTGTGCCTCTGGGTACTGGGAATGCCAGGGGGGCTGTAAGGTGCCACAGACAGTCACTATTTATTGGGCTGGGGGGGCTGTTTGTGCCTCTGGGTACTGGGAATGCCAGGGGGGCTGTAAGGTGCCACAGACAGTCACTATTTATTGGGCTGGGGGGGCTGTTTGTGCCTCTGGGTACTGGGAATGCCAGGGGGGCTGCAAGGTGCCCAGGGGCGGGCCAAGCCGACCGGGCGCCCTAGGCAACCCAGTCAGCCAACTCCGCCCACCTCCCCGCCCCCCAAACGGCGCATGCGTGCCAAAGCACAGGAGAAGGTGCAGGGGGGGCGGAGCGATAAGATCGGTCATTGCCTCCGCCGCTAATGACAAGCGGCGGAGGCAATGACAAAGTAGCACTAGGGGTAGGCAGGAGAGGTACCTGCCTGGCGCCCCTCAATCATTGCCCCCTAGGCAGCTGCCTCTTCTGCCTACCCCTAGTTCCGGCCCTGAAGGTGCCATAGACACAGGCCCGGATTTGTGGAGAGGCCACAAAGGCCCGGGCCTAGGGCGGCAGAAGTTTAGGGGCGGCATGCCGCCCCGCCGCAAGAACATTTTTTAATTTTGCTCCCATACGGAGCAGTCGGGACCTCTCCCCACTGCTCCGTATGGGAGTTAAAAAGAGCGTTCGCGCATGCGCAATGGGGAGCTGGCGCTTTGCGCATGCGCATTGGGGGCGCGTTCGCGCATGCGCATGGGGGACTCCCACAGGGGCGGCCTCGGGGCGCACCGGAGAGAAATCCGGCCCTGCATAGACAGTCACTATTTAATGGGCTGCTGGGGGGCTGTTTGGGCCTCTGTGCCCTAGAAATGCCAGGGCCTATTTTGAATCCCAGTCCAGGCCTGGTTGTAAGACCCCTACCTGTACATAGACCCCCAGAAAACCACATATTTTTTTAAAAAAAAATATTCACATGAATTTAAAACAGCTAAATATTTGGTTATACCAAAACATGTGGCATCCACAGACCCTGAATGAAAATAGCGCATATAAATTTTCTCTTGTAAGGAACATGCTCCTACATTAATCCCAGTCCTGAAAAGGGGCCCTTCTCTGATAAAAATTAAGAATCTGAGTAGCAAAGTGCTGACGTTCTGTTAACATTCAGCGCTCACTTTCAGATTACTGAATGGCAATGAACTTTTGAACGTAATTATTTCCCCAAGTAATATCACAAGCATCAGCAAAGTGTGCCAACTTATTATTGCCAGTAATAAAAAACTGATTTTTCCTGTGCCAGTTGCTTTCAGCCGCCATAGACAGCACAATTCCACTAACCGTGACAGGAAAACCCACCATAATTATGGTGGGCAATTTGATAGCTGGTATCATAAATCATTAGCTGCCCTTGAAAATGTAAAAAACAGGATTTGTGCCCATTTCTAGGCAAGCTTGTTGTGCCAGGACACTGGGAGGTTTAGTGACTTGTCCACGGTCACAAGGAGCCACCCAGGAGGTAATTTCCCACTGAAGGCCGACTCCCTAGGTACTAGGCTCTCCTCTCCCTCTTGTAGGAGGGAGTTCCTTTCTAGTCTCTTGTGTAGAGAGACAAGAGTTTGGTGTGTCCTAATTGTGTGCAGGGTCGGACTGGGCCACCGGCATACCAGGAAAAATCTCGATGGGCCCCGGCGGCCCAGACCCGTCCCTTAACTGCCCTCCCCCTGCCCGCACCGCACCCCCCTCCCCCGTAGGGGCCCTCCTCGCAGGGCCCCCCACCCAACGTCCACCCCCCAGTCCGACCCTGATTGTGTGAACAAAACATGCAGGGTTAAAGCCCACTGCTTACACCAAGACCTGTATAACTAGGGGGACTGTTTAATAAGTAGAGAGTATGAATCTGGAAAATGGGGGGGAAACATTTTCTCCACGCGCTGCAACTTTTAACCCTTCTCATTCAGCAGAATCCATAAGGGTGGGTTCGGTGGTTCGGCCACACCCAAAAAAGTGGGTTCGGTGCATCCCTAGTTATTTGAGAGAGTTTCCCTAGAAGGCTGGCCGGCCACTATTATATCATGTATGTTTTTTGGCTTTTACATTTTGCTAAATAGTTTAGAAGCCATACAGGAAAACTGGAACAGAGCCGCCAAGTGAAAAGTGCCAGAACATAAGAGACTTTATGGGAAGGGAAATTCACACAGAATAAACACAGTGAGGCTCAGATTGGGATTTGGTGAGTTCCTTTGGTGTTGTAACCACAAATAGCCATGCCCCAGGCACACCTATACCCCGCCCACTTCCATGCTTACTCTGCCTATTTGCCCACTTACTCCGCCCATTTCCCCACTTGCCCTGAAGGCCAGTATAACAGTACTGTGCCATTGTGGTTCATGACTTGTTCCTTGCCCAGCGGTACACGTTGTGCTTCACTAGTGGGGTATTTTAAGGCCGATAACTTTCTCGGTGCCAAATACCATTTCCGTAAATGGAACCATCTGTTGTGTGACGGTACTGAGGGGTACGCGGCATTTCTTCACTAGCTGATATAGGCTAACATGGGGGTGGGCAAACTATGGCCCGTTGGTCTTTTTAATCTGGTCCGCCAACTCCGCATGTCCCATCACGCGAGACTTGGCATCTGGGGACTGACGAGTGGAAACGGCGCAACGCTGGCCCGGCCCGTCTGTAAGTCAATGTGGCCCCTGAGCCAAAAGGTTTGCCCACCCCTGGGCTAAAACATTACACATTGGCCTTGTCTCTCTGATAGCATGTATCTGGGGTGCCTACCCACTCCCAGTCTAATGATTCCTTCTCCCACACACTGAGGCAGGGCAGCCACGGGGAGCGTATAAGGCAAAGGCTTGGCACTGCCGGCCGCACAAGGGGAGCATTTCAAGGAAAGGGTGCAGCATTTCCAGATTAAACTTTGCTCAGAGCGCTCTCTGGCTTTATTGGCAGCCGGCCTGGGTGCAGCAGTAGGTACAGGATAGAAGGAACGTGGCACATAAATGGGCGTTGTGCGGTTTGGGTGGGGCCTTATCTCACCAAAAACAGGTTCTGCAATGGAAACAACCACCGGCCCCTACTGAAACGCCTGTAAAGAGCGTCTTTCTCACACACCAGCTTTATCTATACAAGCGCAACCCATCCTTTTATTTTGCCTTAATCACATCCGATAAAGCAGATATCCCCTCCTGCTAAGAAAACAGTCACAACAAAGGCTGAAGGGAGTGGGTTGTATATGGGTGAGCTACTCTGGGAGCAGAGCCATTTGTGTCTGGGGGAGGGAACACTGGAAGCAAGCTGCATGGCAGCTCCCACTGAATAACCAGAAAGAAATAGTATATGCACCAAACTGGGCCATGCTGTCTCACTGCACTATATCTGACACTGCGCCTACAGCTGCCCGACAGACACGCAGCTGGCATTAGCACCGCCCTCCCCTTTCCTCCTATCGCAGAGCCGCACTGCTGGCTTGTGCCTCCCCTTGTACTTTTCTCCTATCGCAGAGCCGCTTTGCTGGATTGTGTCCCTCCCCTTGTAATTTCCTCCTATCGCAGAGCCGCACTGCTGGCTTGTGCCTCCCCTTGTACTTTCCTCCTATCGCAGAGCCGCACTGCTGGATTGTGTTTCCCCCCTTGTACTTTCCTGCTATCGCAGAGACTTACTACTGGCTTGTGCCGCCCCTTGTACTTTCCTCCTATCGCAGAGACTTACTACTGGCTTGTACCTCCCCTTGTACTTTCATCCAATCGCAGAACCGCACTGCTGCTGGCTTGTGCCCCTTCCCTTCTACTTTCCTCCTATCGCAGAGCCGCACTGCTGGCTTGTGCCTCACCTTGTTCTTTCCTCCTATCGCAGAGCCACACTGCTGGCTCAAGACCCGCCCCTTGTACTTTCCTCCTATCGCAGAGCCACACTGCTGGCTCAAGACCCGCTCCTTGTACTTTCCTCCTATCGCAGAGCCGCACTGCTGGCTTGTGTCCCTCCCCTTGTAATTTACTCCTATCGCAGAGCCGCACTGCTAGCTCAAGACCCGCCCATATCCCTTGCTCTGTGTGTGAGGAAGGTGCTGGGTTTTGGGCTCGATGGGCTCCCCAGGGGGCAGTGAGGATGAGGCTGAAGAGGAGGAGGAGGAGGAAGCGGGCTGGTTGTGCAAAGCTGAGAGCCCAAGCCGTGTCGGTGTGGAAGTACCATGTAAATAACAAGGGGTCTTCCCCATGCCCAATGCTCCTACAGCAGCAAAGGCCTCCTATCTCCTCTCAGTGTTGGCATAGAGACAGGGGTGGGGGTGGCACCTCATGTGTAACATGGCAATGAGCCCTATAGTCAGGGGCAGATAGCATGGCTGCACATCTGTGTTTCTAAGCGACTTCCAAATCTCTGTATTCTGTTCCAGTGGCTTTAGAGTTATTTGTAAATGGGGTATCTGGCTACTTACAGTCTCTGCACTGCTTGTTCTGCTTGTGCATATAACTGTATATATAGTTAATAATGGGCGAGGCTGGCATTAGGAAGTCTGTGGGTGCTGCAGGGCATTGGGGGGTTCTAGTGGCAGGTAACATTGTGCGCAGGTGTTTTTGTGGGGCCTTGGTGTGATGAAACCTGGTAAAGTTATGGGCAGCAGCAGGCAAAGGCCGGGGTTGATGCCTGGGGGTCCCCCCCCACCCCAGTTGTGCCATCAAACCCCTCCCCCCACCATGTACCCCCCTTCCTCCTTGCGCCCGTGATGGAGTGGAGTGAGCGGACTGGGTCGGTGGGGGCCACAGGGCGAAGGCTACAGCGCCGCGGTTATTCTTTATCTCGGCCAGCAGCACCTTTGATTTTGGCCTTTGAATGAATGAATGGTTCTGCCTTATGAATTCCAATAGGAAATTAGATCAGAACCGGCGCCGAGATTGTTCTCTAATCCTCTCATACAGAGTGACCCCCAAAACCTTTCTTTTTGTGAATTCTGGGCGGGACAGGGTTTCCCAATGCCCAAAACCTTTCTTTTCTTGAATTCTGGGCGGGACAGGGTTTCCCAATGCCCAAAACCTTTCTTTTCTTGAATTCTGGGCGGGACAGTTTGAATTAGAAAATGACTTGTTTATGGGTTTCTCAGTTTATCACAAAAGTATCACTGGAAAACAGGTTGTTGTGGTGGGTGTTGAGGAGGGTGAATCCAAGGAAAGCCGTGGGGCCTGATGGTGTGGCTGGATGGGTGCTGAAGGATTGTGCGGACCAATTGGCCCGAGTCCTTACTTGGATTTTACTAGGAATTTAATTGGTCTCAGGCTATGGTTCCATCATGAACTTAAGTCGTCCATTATTGTTCCACTGCCTAAAAAGCCCATTACGTTTGAATGATTTTCGTCCAGTGGCACTTACATCGGTCATCATGAAGTGCTTTGGGAAACTGATGCAGAGTCATATTATTGCTTGTTTACCAGTAGACTTAGATCCCTTTCAATTTGTGTATAAGGCAAAGAGATCTACAGAGGATGCGGTGGCTATAGCCCTTCATATTGCTTTGAGTCATCTGGAACAGCGGGGGAGTTACGCTAGATTGCTTTTTGTGGATTGCAGTTCAGCATTCAATACTCTCCCGCGATGATTGGTGTCTAAATTGGTATACTTGGGACTTCCATTATCTACTTGCAGTTGGATACTGGATTTTTTAACTGGTTGGTCTCAGAGGGTCAGGTTGGATTCTTAGATCTTCAGGCTGAATACCGGCTCGCCACAGGGCTGTGTGCTAAGTCCGCTCCTCTATACCCCTCTACACATATAACTGTGTTCCTACTCACCTCAGTAATAAGATCATTACGTTTGCAGATGATACAACGGTAATTGGACTCATCTCAGGCAGGGAGAGTGAGATGGCATAGGAATGAGGTAGAGCGGCTGTCAGAGTGGTGCAGTGTAAACAACTTGCAACTTAATACCTCAAAGACAAAGGAGTTGGTGGTTGACTTCAGGAGAAATAAAACTGATATTCAGCCGCTTAAGATTTCTGGGGTATGTGTGGAGAGGGTTTTGGAATTTAGGTTCCTAGGTATTGAATTGGAGGAGGAGCTGTCTTGGAGGGCCAATACTAGGGTGCTGCCGGGGAAGGTGCAGCAGAGACTGTATTTTTTGCGAATTCTTAGAACTGTCTCCCTAGGAATTTACTTCTTGCCTTTTACCATTGTTCCATCACGAGTGTACTCACATATGGACTCTGTGTGGTATGGCAGCTGTACCTTATCAGATGCAAAGGCACTCCATAGAATTATTAGGGCAGCAGAGAAAATAGTGGGCTTCCCTTTACCTTCCCTGGAACAAATTTACAATTCCCGATGCCAGAAAAAAAGCTTTGGATAATATACAAGATCCATCACATCCCAGTCACTCCTTTTTTCAGGTTTTGCCATCAGGCAAGAGATATAGGGTAATGAGAGCAAGGACAAATCGCTTGAAAAATGGTTTTTATCTAAAGCGATTATGGCTCTCGATTCGAAGTAGAGAGAATTGTTAAATTGCATGTTAAATTGTTAGTGCATTTGTGGATATTTGTTCTTGGTGTGTTATTTTTGTATAGTGCTTTTGCATTGCTTTGAGTTGATTGTTTGCAATTTTGTTGTCCAAGTGATAATGACAAAGATTATTCATTCATTCATTGTTGTAAGTGGTTTACTACCTGTAACCTTCCACGTATGGCATGGTATCCCCACTCCTTGCCAAAGGCCTAGGGGACAGTTCAGAAAACAGGCCTTTTTCTACATTTTACTCCATTTGGGTAACCCATAGCAACCATTCAGTAGTTGTGATAATTAACCGCTAGAGGAGCAATTTGTTTGGCAACCTGCTTGGTTATAATGGGGTTAGTTAATTAAGTTAAGGGAGTTGTAAATCCAGCCATGATAGAAATTACCAAACAAACAATTATAGATGCAAGAAAATTCACCAATGAGAATTCTATTGATAAAAAACGTTATTATACATTATGCAAAAGAATTGACCAATGAGAATGCTGATTCCCAGCACTGTCAGGCATCTTGCTGTTATTTTACACATAGAGAGATAATTATGTCACTTTTTGACTTTATTAAATGACACAGGAATCAGACATGGGGATAAAGGGACAGACTTGTTCAGTGCTGGGAAACTGTGCTTATTGCTCCCAACTCCAATTGCAGGAACAGAGAACAGGGAGCCGGATTTACACAGATCAGCTGGGATTCTCATTGGAGGATTTTTTCTTTTTAAAGCAGTCGCTGGCTGGGGAGATTTGGGGAAAAGTTTAGGAAAAGCTTTATTGTGCAATAGTGTAATACAACCTGGATGTTGCTGGACTACAGCTCCTAGAATACCTTTATTATATGTTACATTATTCTAGGATTTGTAGTCCAGCAACAACTGAGTAAAGTTTGATTGAGCAGTGCAGCAGGGTTTACATCCCCTTTAAAGGACTCATTTACCTGAAAAATGCTCTGCTGAGCACTTTTGCAATAACGTTATTTTATTTTCTAGTTTTCAAGATGTTTGTGTTTTTGTGCACTAATAATGACCGTAAAACAACAGCGCCACCTGCTGTCTATTTCAGCTGACTGGAAATGCTAATATGCATATGAAAATCAGTATCTGGTTCGGTTTTTGGACAAATCTTTCAAAAAAGATTCAGGGTTTGGCCAGAACATAAAATAGAGGATTCCTTGCACCCCTAATTGCTTTGTGAGTTCCGTTCCCCTACAATATTTGTCAGCCCCTCCCCACTCTTCATATTCACAATTATTATTAATAATAACAATAATAATATACTTTTTTCACAGGTCCCAAGAGTGTGGGGAGATCGGGCACCAGTGCAAGCCGAGTAATTGTGCACATAGACATGGATTGCTTCTATGCACAGGTTGAAATGATCCGAAACCCAGAACTGAGGAATAAACCCCTAGGTAAGTGATTTCTGGAAAGGGAAAACAATCACAGACTGAAATGTCTTTTACAAGGAACGTTCACTTTAACATTAACATTTACTTTCAGGTAGAAAAAGGAATTGTACAACACTAGGCAGCTGTGTCTTTATTGCTTCATTCTTGCTTTCTTTTAATTAAAACTTTATGTTCCAAATTATCACAGTGCTGTCTATCTCTTATAGCGTGCCAGTTATCTGAAATATTGAGGGAGGGATTAACATAGTAACATAGTAAGTTGGGTTGAAAAAAGACACACGTCCATCACGTTCAATCATAATGCCTATATATAACCTGCCTAACTACTAGTTGATCCAGAGGAAGGCAAAAACCCCATCTGAAGCCTCTCTAATTTGCCGCAGAGGGGAAAAAATTCCTTCCCGACTCCAAGATGGCCCCCAAGATCAGACCAGTGCCTGTATTCCCTCACTTGCTAAGAAGCCATCCAGCCCCTTCTTGTACCTATATAATGTATCAGCCAGTACGACTGGTTCAGGGGGGAATAACTCAACCTCACAGCTCTCACTGTAACAAACCCTTTCCCAATATTTAAACAGAACCTCCTTTCTTCTAAACGGTGGTTCCGTTTATATAATGATTAGGGTGCCAGATGCAGCCCTCTGTGGAAGCCATAAACAGGCAACAGGTTATAACAATCTATCATTTGGCACTATAGTAATAACAATCACGTTCCTCTGTACTAGAACTGTACTGAAATACTTGATCATCAGGTATGAATCCACCTTGTTGGCAATGTAATTGAGATCATGCACAATATATTGTTTACCATTTTTCTATCATTTTGGTGCTAATTCATTCATACTAACACTGTTTAAGTTTACCCAAGACATTTAATAAAATGAGCATCCAAGTATGAATACACAACTTACTTGAACACACTCACGATTTATAGCTAACAGGAATCACCACTGAAATGTACTGGAATTTAATTGAAGCTGACCTCATATGTTGCTTTTGCTCTCATTATATACAAAGCTATTGTAATTGCTATATTATACTATAAACTGTTTTAATTGCTATATTATAAAACTGTTATAATAAAAAAAAACAAATACTAGAAGAAAAAGAGTTCCCTGTATAACTCAGCCTGCAGCCTTGTGCCTTTATATGGGCACAGAACCCCTCAGTGACTGCTAATATCCTTATCATTTACAGTAGGGGGTACATTATCCCTTATAATACATGAGTGATACTCAGAGTTCCCTGTATAACTCAGCCTGCAGCCTTGTGCCTTTATATGGGCACAGAACCCCTCAGTGACTGCTAATATCCTTATCATTTACAGTAGGGGGTACATTATCCCTTATAATACATGAGTGATACTCAGAGTTCCCTGTATAACTCAGCCTGCAGCCTTGTGCCTTTATATGGGCACAGAACCCCTCAGTGACTGCTAATATCCTTATCATTTACAGTAGGGGGTACATTATCCCTTATAATACATGAGTGATACTCAGAGTTCCCTGTATAACTCAGCCTGCAGCCTCGTGCCTTTATATGGGCACAGAACCCCTCAGTGACTGCTAATATCCTTATCATTTACAGTAGGGGGTACATTATCCCTTATAATATACTTTCCTTGACCTCCATAACCTTTCTGAAATTTCTGATATCTAATTTACAGGAGAGGTAGCCATTCTAATACATGTGCAGCGCTGCAGTATATGTTGTTACATGAATGTGGTTAATAGCGGAATGCTCACAGCGCAGACCGACCACACATACTGCAGAGAGCTATTACTGTTTGAAATGAAACTTACAGTCTGTATTTTGATGTTACAGGGATTCAGCAGAAATATATTGTGGTCACGTGCAATTACGAAGCCCGAAAGTTTGGGGTGACAAAGCTGATGCTGATCAAAGATGCGAGAGAGAAATGCCCGCAGTTAGTGCTGGTTAGTGGGGAAGATCTGACGCCCTACAGAGAGATGTCTTACAGAGCTACCGGTACCGGTCCATTCATTCTCACTATGTGCTGGGATGGTGCAAAGCCAGAACTATACCTGGGATTTATGTAGCAGGGAAAGGGTCATTCCTTCACAATTACGTTGTTAGACTGTTGATTTACCAGTTTGCTAATAGTTATGTTACATAAAGAGCAGGGATGAAGTTAATTGTAGCCACAGTCAGGCTTGAGGTGCAGCAGGGGACGGTATAGCACAAGAGAAAGCCGATTAAACTGTTAAATGTATTTATGGTATAAGGTTATTACATATTGCAGCAAAGAGCTAGAGGCATAAATCGACGCAGCTGTCCAGCTGCTGTGACAGTACCCATCATGCTCAGCCAGCGTAGGTATAACACTACCCATCATTCCCAGCGTAGGTATCACAGTACCCATCATGCTCAGCCAGTATGACCATACATAGCAAATATTAGATAATAAATCAGTATATAGGACTTATTAATATCTAATTGATGTAGAACCTGCTTTAGTGCTCACCCTCAGTAGCTGCTTGCCCCTTGGATCCCCTACATGAGCAGGTTGTGGGGCGGTGCCAGTGCTGGGGTTGGCACTTGGGTGCCTCGGGCTGATGGGCTTCTCTCTATCCCCGGTAGAACTGCTGGAGGAGTTCAGCCCCCAGGTTGAACGACTCGGGTTTGATGAAAACTATATTGATGTGACCGAGCTGGTGGATAAGAAGTTACAGGAGGAGCGTGGGAATGGCAGGAACCCTGGGGTGTGCGGCCATGTGTACAGCGATCAGAGTAAGTCACTGCAAGCAGCTCATACACTGGGTGTACTATTCTGCCTGCTACAGGCTAGATTTTTCTTTTATGTTTAAATTTAAAATGTCGCATGGGGCTAGCCATATTTTTAATTTCCCAGTGTGGCACAGCCATGTGACCTGTGCTCTGATAAACTTCAGTCACACCTTACTGCTGCGCTGCAAGTTGGAGTGATATCCCCCCCCCCCCACTCCCAGCAGCCGATCAGCAGAACAATGGGAAGGGAGCAAGATAGCAGCTCCCAGTAGGTATCAGAATAGCACTCAATAGTAAGAAATCCAAGTCCACCTTGGGACTCCTCCAGTTACATGGGAGTAGGAGAAACAATAGGTTAGCTGAAAGCAGTTCTAATGTGTAGCGCCGGCTCCTTCTGAAAGCTCAAACTCAGGCACACTTTACTGCTGCGCTGCAAGTTGGAGTGATAACCCCCCCCCCCCCTCACCCCCAGCAGCCGATCAGCAGAACAATGGGAAGGGAGCAAGATAGCAGCTCCCAGTAGGTATCAGAATAGCACTCAATAGTAAGAAATCCAAGTCCGGCTTGGGACTCCTCCAGTTACATGGGAGTAGGAGAAACAATAGGTTAGCTGAAAGCAGTTCTAATGTGTAGCGCTGGCTAAAAGCTCAGACTCAGGCACAATGCACTGGCGCCTACACACCAATATTACAGGTACAAATACATACTCCCCTGTAGGTAACAGTAGTGCTGTTGGTGCTGGTTCTGCCCAGGCAAGTCATTACTGTGCATACCTATGTACATACATTTTGCCATAGAGATGAATGTAAACAACTGGGCTCACGTGAGGATCGCGGCAGGCTCTCACATCGCGTCAGAAATCAGAGCAGCGTTGTACAACAGACTGGGTCTCACTGGGTGCGCTGGAACCGCCTCCAATAAGCTTTTGGCCAAATTGGTTTCTGGGACACACAAACCAAACCAGCAAACTGCGCTGCTCCACGAGAGTCACAGTCACCTGATCAACAGTCTGGATCATGTCAAACAAATCCCTGGTACGTGAAGGTATCTGCTGGGGTGCCATTTTGAAAATAAAGGGATACAGTTTTGGAAATACTCTCAGGCTTGCAATTTCAACTGCTATCTGGTTGCTAGGTCTTCACTGCCCTAGTGACCAAGTAACAGTTTGGAATTCAGAAGATAAGATCAAAATAACAACTAAAAATAAGAATGACCGTGAAAATGAACCCTCACCGTTAGGGTCCATTGGTTTTTGGATTGGCGGGGTCAGTGACCCTGGCAACCACAAGCTTTTTTTTTTTCTTTCACTTGAAAAATTGCAGTTTAGAATTTATTTAGTCAGTGAAAGAATTGGCCAAAGGTCTCATTTTTGCAGCGTCAATAACACATGTAGAAGGTAAATATACTCCGAGTGTCTGTGCGTCGCTGCCATCTAGTGGTTGTTCATATATCACCTGTAGTACAGTTGTGCAATTCTACGGCACTGGATTTGGCTTCCATATGTATCACATGTGACAAAGCTTTTAATAGGAGCTCCTCCATTTTCATAAGTCTCTTTGTTATAATATGTGAAAATTGCTTTACTTTTTAATATATTTGACTCCCCCCCCCCCCCTTTGACTGGATTTGTAGGACAACTTTCTTGCCTGCTGATCATAAACCTAAATCTGGACCTTTTGTACGTGCATAAGGAGGTGGCTCGCGTTGCTTACCATGCCTTGCTTCTCCTGCAGGGATTGGCTACAAAACCAGTAAGCGCCTTGAATCCCTCGGCCTGAGCAGAATCAGTGACTTGCAGGCCTGCCCTATTACATTGCTAGAAAAGGAGTTTGGTAGTTCAGTCGCTCACCGAATCCAGATGCTGAGCCGCGGAGAAGACGATTCAGCTGTAGTGCCGTCTGGGCCTCCCCAGGTAGGGACAGGTAATATGCAGTATGCTGTCAGTAAAGGTGACCATACATGGGCAGATTCCAAATGCTGATTCAGCAGCTTATTTGCCCATTTATGGGCACCCCCGACGAGCCTGCCTAACCGATATCTGGCATAAAATTGGCCAGATCTCGATGGGGCAGGTTTGATTTTCCCCTCAGATTTAGGTCTTGCTGATATGGTCCAATGGCCCATATACCCTCCTTTTTAATTAGATCGAATTAGCCCGATATCGCACAGTGTATGGCCACCTTTAGGGACATGTCCAATCCTGTTAAGGAGAAGGAAAGGCAAAAACTCAGTAAGCTTTATCAGAAAGGTCTATGTAAATACAGCCATAAGCACTCACAGAAACGCTGCACTGAGTCCTCTATCAAAAGAAACACAGGATTTCTTGTCCCCTTTTTTGGGAACATGTTCTTTGGCATCAGACTTCCTCTCTTTTAGGGCTCCTTCAGGTTTGGGGCTTGAGTCTGCTCAGTTCTCTCCCCCTCCCTTCTCGTGCTCCCGCTCCCCCTCCCATAAGAATGCATTAGACCTCACTTCCCCCACCCTTAAGAATGTGTGATCTGAGATTCTGACGGCTATAACTGCAGCAGGAAGCTACCAAGACCAAGCTAAAATGGCAGCTGCTGTCAGAGGGAGCTTTTAGGGCTCTTACTCGGATATAGTAAAGCTTTCTGCAGAATAAATATAGTGTTCTAGGTGGCACTGATGTGGTGAATCTATTGGCAGTAAAATGCCAAAATGACTTTCCTTCTCCTTTAAAGCTATCTGTGCTGTGATTGGATAGCCAAACAGTTTGCAGAGATGGAGGTACCTGAGGGTGGCTATGAGAGACCATACTATCCCCCTTATAAAGGGGGATAGGGCTGCTGGAGAAGGTGCTTTCTCTGCAGCCCCCCTTTGATTTGTATCCAGAGTCCATTCATCATAATTTGGATTGGGCCTGTATTGGGCAGCAGCTAACTGAGCCAGCCCAAAGCTAAATAACTGGGAGTGATACTTTGCAGCCCGTCTGTGTGCATAATTGCATTACTCTGTGTAATTACATTAAGGACGTTCCTTATTATAGGAAGGGAGAGTGGGACAAAATAGTAAACAAACACAATTTATAGAAAGGGTTTTATTTCTCTGAGTGTATAAAGACTATTTTCTGCTTCTTGTTTTTCAGTCCATAAGTGATGAAGATTCCTTCAAAAAATGTTCCACAGTGAGTGAAGTGAAGATCAAAATGGAAGAAAGACTGAGGAATCTGTTAGTTAGGTGAGTACTTAATGAAGGTGAACCCCTAATATGTATGTATGTATAACTTTATTTATAAAGCGCCACAAGGGTACGCAGCGCTGTACAATCTTACAGAATACAAAATTACACACAGGGGGGACAAGTGATATAATAAATAAATACAATAAATACATATATGTATACATATATATATATATATATATAAGTGCCATGTGGTATGAGACACAGTAGGAAGGAGGTCCCTGCCCCGTAGAGCTTACAATCTGAGAATATACCTGTCACTGTAATCTGTTCCTTCAATAAGTAGGAATAAATCCCATTTTTATATGCTGAAATCCAGCTGCAAAACAGTTCTTCTCTTTCTGCATCATTTGAAATCCTGGCAGGGGAGGAGGGACTAAAACACTGATGTTACAAATTGTAACAACTTCCCCACAGCTTACAGACAGCATGCAGGGACTACATAACCCACAATGCATTGCCCTGTGATGTTCCTTTCCTTATTGACATCACGTGTGCAGGGAATTGTGGGATTAAATCTTAGGAAAAACATAATGTATATTGCACAAGTGCTCAGAGAAGCAGAAGCAGTTTTGCATTGTTATATGTTAAGGTGTATGTCCGTTTTAATATATAAAAAAAATTTAGGTTAACGAGTAGCACTCGTACATCATACTAAAAGTTAATTGAAACTTGAACAGCCCCTTTAAAGGAACAGATCTAATACAAAGCATTTTGGGCAGTGCATTTCCCCATTGCAACCATTTAGTCTCCCTTCTTTCTAAATAAATCTGACAGCGCTGCCATTTATTCCCTTAGGATCTCCAAGGATGGAAGGATCCCCCACACGCTGCGGCTCACTATACGCCAGTTCTCTCCAAGCAACAAGTGGTTCAACCGAGAAAGCCGCCAGTGCCCTATTCCAGCGCATATCAGCCAGAATATTGGCGCAGGTGAAACCATGTAACAGCCTAACAATTGTGGAGGGGCAAAAGGGGCACTTTACCTTCTTTGATTATTTTTCTTTTGTATCTCTCTAAGAGAAGGAGATTCTCTAGGCAGGATACATGCCACTGTGCCAGCCTTTGGCTATAGGCAGGATACAATGTGCCACTGTGCCAATAACCCATAGCAACCAATCAGCAGGTGGCATTTACTGGTTACATTTTTGAAAGCACACTTCTTATTGGTCGCTATGGGTTACTGCTTCTGGGCAAACTTAGTGCCCTTTATTGCATATGGGGGTTTACTCTTTGCCAGTTTTCCCTAATAAATGCCTTCTGTTCGCTGTTTGGCGCAGAGTGCCAGGCCGTTCCCGCCCTGATGGAATTACTAATGAGGCTCTTTGAGAAGATGATCGACGTGAAGATGCAGTTTCACCTGACGCTCCTTAACGTTTGCTTCTCCAACCTGAAGGCCTCCAACTCCACCCGCAGCTCCATTGGCTTTTATTTAACTCGAAAGGCACCACCGGCGGCAGCGACTCCACTTAAGGGATCTACGGTAATTGCTTTTGGGTTTCTAACCAGGGGGCTGTTTGGGCCTCTGTGTACTGGAAATACCAGGGTATATTTTGAATTCCAGTCCAGATCTGCATCCAAATCTGTCTATGACCAGAACCTGCTGGGGGGAGGGGACACACTACTGATGTCACCAAGGGGGAGGGACCCTTGAAAGATACTTGCGCTTAGGTCAGCAAGTCCAGAACTAACAGTATCTGGACCCACCACCTGCCGAACCAGAGCAATTAGGCACCCATTTTGTGACCTAGTCAGTACCTTAGGTCCAAAATGAATTATAAAATAATCACAAGTTCATAAACTCTTTGTATAAAATCCTGTTTTTATCCCATTAGGAAGCTGAACAACACACAGCAGAAAGTTTCCCCCTTAAGGAGAATTCTTCGGCCCCTCATACAGCGCCACAGACTGTAGGCCAGCCCACCGCCCCTGTACCGACCAATCATCACACAATGTTGGAGACCCTTCCTGAGGGCATTGACCTGGAAGTATTCAGCCAGCTGCCTGAAGAGATACAGCAGGAAATCATTGCGGGTCAGCGCCATGCAGCAGCATCATCATCCTCGTCAGTAAGAAGTGCCTCAAAAAGCCAGGCAGCGCCCCCTAAGGGCATCCTGAATTTCTTTTCCAGAGCTAAAGCAGCTGATCTGCCCAGCCAGTGTGATGGGGTCTTGTTAAAGGAACACTCACAGACTAACCGGGGTTCTACTGAGGCAACTCAAGGCGCCTCCTCAAACTTTCCTAAAGGGGTAGTAGATGTTCGACCTACTGGGAGTCTCTGGGACCCAAAGCAAGAAATGCATCCATTCGGCCAAAGTTATGATACTGACCAATCAGCAGAAAGATGTGGCACCACAGCAGAGCCTATGGATTCATGCTGTTCTTCTTCCACTTCCTGTGGGCAGCTCCCCCCGCAGAGTGCAGAAATGGAGTGTGCCAAGGCTGGGGGTGACCAGGAGAGGGCGCCCTTTCCTCACAGCGTTGATGTCAATGTCTTTTCCCAATTGCCCGAGGAGGTGCAGAGGGAACTGATGGCGGAGTGGAAACAGTTAAAGCCCACCCCGAAAATCCCAGTGAGGAAACAGAGTGAGAAGGCGAAGGCCTCAAGGGGCAAAAGGACTGGGGCATCAGCGGGGGCCAGCAGCCTGCTCAAGTATTTCAAGCCCAGTTAGCCCCCCCCCCTCATTTTAGCTTCTATCAATAAACCACCTGCTGTGTAAAAAGATAGGAATATTTTCCCTGTGCCTAAAGGAGTCATTGTGCCTACTGCTCTCTCTACTCTGTATGTGTCATTTACAGATCTAATAACCTGATTGGTCTCCTTAATGATCACATGCCCCAGCCCTACCCCACTAGTGACAGGTTTCCTTGCATCTTTAAAGGATAGTTCACCTTTAAGTTATAGAATGGCTAATTCTAAGCAACTTTTAAATTGTTTTTTAGTTTTTACCTTTGATAGTTATCTGCCTTCTGCTGTCAACTCTTTGCCACTTTCAAATGGGGGTCACTGACCCCGGCAGAAAATGATTGTTCTGTGAGGCTACAATTTTATTGTTATTGTTGCTTTTTATGACTTATCTTTCTATTTAGCCCCTCTTCTATTCATATATCAGTCACTCTTTTAAACCATTCCCTGGTTACTAAGGTAAACTGGACCCTAGCAACCAGATAACTGCTGAAATTCCAAACTAGAGAGCTGCAGAATAAAAAGTAAAATAATAAAACAAAACTACTAATAATAAAAAAATGAAGACCAACTGCAAATGATCTCAGAACAGCACTCTTTATATGATACTAAAAGGTGAACAACATCTTTAAGAGAGAGGGGCTCATTTACGAATGTGTAAAAATGGGGTTGGCGGCTACCATTGTGGGCTGCATCAGAGCAAGTTTGAATCAATTGCTGACCAGGAGTATGTGCTGTATATCACTTTTTTTTTTTTTTGGTGGAGGGGGTATTATAGATCTTATATTTGATTCTACATTCTCTGGGAGTTGGGCATTACTTCATGGAACCACTAGATGGCAGGGTTTCACAGGAGCCTGTGAGTGAGGTTTAACTGGTTGCGATAAAGAATGAAATGCTAGCTCTTGTAGAATAAACAAACCTGCAACAATTTGGTGCAGGGAGTTGTAGTACTACAACATCCAGAGGCAAAAGATTTGGTATCACTTTTGGTGAACTTTGCATTGAACTAATTTTTTTTTGTGCCTACAGTTGCCCAGTGCTTCTCACTGCGCTCAAACAGGATCTTTTAAATGTGTCCCCATTTATGCTGCATCCAAAGTTGCTATTTTTTACATTTTATTTAATGATTTATTTTTTTTTATCCACCACTGACACCTACTGGACACTCTCCTAACTGCACAATAGCCACAGTTTAACTCTATCACCCCATCTAGACAGTGGGGGTCGCTGAAGCTCTGGCCCTTTAAGGTTGTTGAGCCAATGGCCTGCCTAGCAGTATATAACAGTCTAAAACTGCTAATATCTCTGAATCCACTTAAAATAGAAAATGTAAATGGCAAAAGTGCTTGGGTGCACCCTGAGTTAGTTTACAACAAGAAGTAATACAGGGGTGGTAAAGTTAACTCTTAGCACCAAGTTGATCCAGGTACCGGTCCAATTGCCATCTTGGCGTCCAAAAGGACTTTATAGACACGTGTTTCTGTCAAACCTCATCTACTTACCCCTCACCCTGATAGGGAGAGACCCACTTGTACTAGGAAATGGCCCAATGGCGTTTAGTAAGAACAGTAAAGCAAATGTAGAGGCTTTTTATTGGCCTGGGCAACAAGAAACACCAGCCTTGTGTTTGGCATCACCGAGAGATCCCTCAGCAATGGTAGCTCTGCAGCCATTCTTCCTATAGGCAGTGGCATGGTCAGGCCCGGACTGGCAAATGCCAGAGGGGCTGCTGTAAGATGCCAAATGCCAGAGGGGCTGCTGTAAGATGCCAAATGCCAGAGGGGCTGCTGTAAGATGCCAAATGCCAGAGGGGCTGCTGTAAGATGCCATAGACACTCACTATTTATTGGGCTGTTTGGGCCTCTGTGTATTTTTTTTTTCAATCCCAGTCCTGACCTGTCACTAGATGTTATGGGGTCCAGAGCAAATTAAATTTAGACACCCCCCTAAAGGTTGGGAACAAGTTTCTAATCATGAAATGAATCTGCTTATTGGTCACTGTCCTCTGGGACCCTCCCCACTGCCTCCTAAGCCCCCAGCATCCATAGGGTCTGCTTCCTCTATAGCAGTGGTTCTCAACCCTCCTAATGCCGAGACCCTTTAATACAGTTCCTCATGTTGTGGTGACCCCCAACCATAAAATTATTCCTAAGACCATAGGAAATATGTGTTTTCCGATGGTCTTAGGCGACCCCTGTGAAAGGGTCGTTCGACCCCCAAAGGGGTCCCGACCCACAGGTTGAGAACTGCTGCTCTATAGTGATGTATATTAGTCATGTGTGGGTCAGCAAAAACTCAACCCCCACCCGACCCTAACCCACAGAACTTATATGCTTATACAAATACAAAGGTACTTGAGTAAACCCAGGGCTGGAGCAGGTTGGCGCTGTATCAGATGCCAATGCAGATCCAAAGTGATATGGAGCCATCCTGGCCACACCTGTCATGCCATGTGGCTCCGCCCCCGCTCCACTGTATTGGACGATATTGTAGGATGATAATGTAGCAGGTAAGTTTTGGGTATACTGACACTGGGGGTTGCCTCCTGTTACTGCAGTTTTATTCCTATTAGGGATTAACATTAAATGGAAACTCTTTTCAAAAACTATTTTTATGTTACCTACTGCTGTAAGGTGCCAGACAGTCGCTATTGGACCTGCGGGGGCAGTTTGGGCCTCTGTACTGGAAATACCAGGGACTATTTTGTATCCCAGTCCAGACCTGCTTTCTAATATACATTTATTTTTAAAATTGTCACTGATTTTTAAAATTATTTCTATGTGCAATTGTTATTAAAGCAGTGTCTGTCCCTTTCTGTGCTCCGGTTCTGACAGAAGTTGGTTCTGTTCCAGGCCTGTGACTCAGGAGTCGGAACCAGCAGTGCAGAGAATAGAAAGGGGCAGACAGATACAGATTTTAAAAGGGTGGTTTACCTTCAGGTTAACTTTTAGTATGTTATAGAATTTGCCTATTCTTAGCAACTTTTCAATTGGTCTTCATTTTTTACCTTTAATACTTTTTTCATTATTAGCCTCCTTCTTCTGACTCCAGTTTTTAAACAGGGGTCACTTTTTATTACTTATCTTTCTATTAAGGCCCTCCTCTATTCATATTCCCATCTCTCTTTCCAATCACTGCCTGGTTGCTATGTGAAATTGGACCATAGCAACCAGATAGCTGCTGAAACTCCAAACTGGAGAACTGCTGAACAAAAAAACAAAATAACTCAAAAAAACGCAAATAATAAACAAAGACCAGTTGCAAATTGCTCTCTACATTATACTAAAAGTTAATTTAAAGGTCAACTACCCCTTTAATAGCAAATGACATATACAAGCAACTTTACAATGTGATATAAATGTATTTTGGAATGCTGCTTAGAACTGTATTTTCTTTTAGAGAGCAAAATGCAAACAGTGGGTGGAGTTCCTCTTTGAAGGAGAGTATGTTTCCTGGCGCCAGTACTTAAGATGGCTGACTTTGCTTCACACCGGGCCATGTGACCTATGAGTCACGTGGCAGACATGTACAGTTGCTGATTTTGAACTTCCTGGAAGAATAACAATGAGTGGTTCTATCAGCGACTGACAGATCAAAGTTCAGAGCAGAAGGTTATTAGATCTGAGCAGCCAGCGTCTCCTCTCTGCAGCCAAACGGGTAAGTTCCTGCCAACCATTAATAGTCTCATTCATTGCCCTCCCTCAGGGATCCCTTGGCAGCATCTCTGCAGGGTGTAATTGTGTAGCCACTGGCTGAGTAGGGCCATAAAGGTGCACAACCTCGGCTTGCTGTAGCAGTCGGCTTTCATTTTATCCTGTATTCATGCCATATTCTACTTATCTATCTCTCTATCTGTCTGTCGGTCTATCTATCTCTCTGTCTATCTACATACACCAGGGACGTGCAGCCTGCAACCTTTCAGCCGTTGTTGAAATGCAACTCCCGCCAATTATATCACAGCCCCAGGCTATAAAACTGCCGGTATTGCTCCTTTATCTGAAAGAAAGGAAGGGGAGTGTTGTAGTTCAGCTTTATCCCTTCAGAGACTGTGCTACATTATTGGGACACCTGGGGTCAGTGACATTATATATGGGAGAGGTGCACAAGAGTTATCGGGGCAGGAATAAAAGAAAGTGGTGCCAGTGGGTGGGGCCAGTGGACCAACCCAGGTCCCATTGGTCAGGGTCGGACTTGGCCGCCGTGACACTGGGAAAATACCCGGTGGGCCCCAACGGCCCAGACTCGACCCTATTGCCGCTTCCCCTGTCCACCCATGTTCTCCCCTGACGCGTTTCACATACGCACACTCAGGGGAGGACATGAGGCGGGGGCCTCTGTGGGGGGTTAGGGGTGCGCACAGGGGTCCCTGTGGGGGACGCAGCCAGCAGAGGCACCTTGGGGGGTGCGGGGCCCCTGGGGCTGCACCCCCCAGTCAGACCCTGCCATTGGGTCTCCGGATCCCAGTGGGCCAGTCCGACCCTGACTTAATCAATGACTTTCTTGGACACTTACATATAGTTGGTTTTGACTAGTGATGGGCGAAATGTTTCGCCAGGCATGGATTTGCGGTGAATTTCCATGTTTCGCCATTGGTGGATTGTTTCGCGAAACGGATGAAAAAATTTGCCGCGGAAAAATTTGCCGCACGTCAAAAAATTGTCGCCGGCGTCAAAAAGGAATAGTCGCAGGCGATGAAATAATAGCCACGGGCGACAAAAGAATAGCCATGCGACAAAATAAAAGCCGCGGGCGACATTTTTTTTTGCCGCGCGACATTTTCTCTGTTTCACAAATTTTTCGGATCTTTTGAAAGATTCGCGAATTTTACGGTGAAACGGAACAGATTCGCTCATCACTAGTTTTGACTTGTTACGTGGCAGACAGCAGGTAAAAATGCCTGTAAGGCCCCTTATATTGTGTATGTTTGTGCGAGACAGGTGCTGGGGGTCATATCCCCAGGGAGTTGGCAGTCCTTCCACAAACAAACCATGTCTGTGTTTTTGACCCTGGCAACTGACCCTGCCGCTGACTCCCCTGTCTGGTGACGGGCCCTAGAGACAACCCCTCTGCCCTCTTTGGTTCGAGGAAATGCAGGAACGTGCTTAGCAAAACAAACAAACAAGGTGCTGCGGGGAGTCCAATCTACAACCTGTGTTGCTGGAATGTGCCGGAGGCAAGGTATGAACTCAGCCAGGGGCTCAAAGTGCAAATCCCATTACCTGTCGGGCAGGGCAACCAGTACCAAAGGGGCAGTAATACTAGCAGTGAGGAACTCATACCAGCGGTGGGGCTGCTTACGGATAAATATTTATAACAGCCACCAATAATATCACATTTTTTCTTCTTTTGATGATAAACTCTTCATTGTTTTCTATGGATCACTTGTCACGTTAGGCCTGATGCTGGCAGCCCCCTACAAGCCAGATATGGGTCCCCCACAAGCCATATTGAGACAGTAACTGGACCCATGTGAGGTAATGATCCACTATTTGCTATCTGAGGCCTCTTGTTAGCATTTACAGCTAGAGAAGGAGGAATTGGGTTTAAGCAATGTAAGTGTTGGATCATTATTTCCCTAATGACATAGGGGTTAGGTGACATCTCTACATGCACAGACCAACCTGGGGTCTCTCCGAACAGTCGTGGGTGAGGTTGAGGGATATTGTGCAATGTGCTTGTTTAAGGTAGCCATACACGTAGCAATTACGATCTTCGATCAGACGTCCAGGGCTGAATAGTCAGATATGGAGGTAGAAACAAAAGAAATTGTAATGTAGATTTTTCTAAAGCACCTTCAACTGCGCCCAATCAAAATCTCTTAACCCGATCAATTGACGAGACGATATCCGCAGCCTTTGCAATTTCGGTCGTCTCGTTGACCCGCCATACATGCACCTAGGTTTCATATTTTATCGGTGCATGTATGACCAGCTTTAGGCCTATAGATAGATATCATTGATCCATTCACATGGTCCCATCATGGACGAGAAGTTGCTCATGATTAACAGGATAGTGACTCTCACACAAGGCCCATGTAACACTGGATTGTAGAGTAACAAAAGGCAAATGCCCAAATATGGAGCATTTTATAAATAAAGATTTAACTTTTTAAACCTTCGATCAGTGGCGGTACCTCAGTTCCCTACTAATTGGATGTCCTACTATGGCCCAGTTATAGTCCTCATTTGTGTGGAGAATCTGTGGCGCTATTTGATAATTGAGGTGAACCATCTCCATCCAATCAACCTGAACAAGCTGGAGCAAACGTGCCTGCAAGAATGGGCTGCCACCTTTTAGTTGCTTTGCCAGTGACTTTAGGGGGCAGGACAGATGCTGAGGGGACGGAATAGTGACATTTAGGGTTGGGCTTAGCATCCAGCAGTGATTGATGCAGTTTGGGCCTCCTACGTGCAGAGTTTTGTCTGGGTTTGAAAGTCCTACCGGGGCAGACAGTTGTTAACTGGACAGTCCGTGTAACAACCAAGCTGTCTGGTTTAAAATTGGACAGGTCGAATGTTAAGGTGCCCACCTCGCCAAGCGAGAGGATCTTCTCCCGATATCCCCACCTATGGGTGGGCGATATTGGGCAAATGTAGGCTAATTTGATCGTTTGGCCCTGGGCCGAATTCTAACGGCGGCAATGGCACAGTCGGTTCGGGGACTGCATCAACGAGCCGATGTGGTCCCCAATCCGACTAAATCTTTTAAACTGCCAGATTGATATCTGGCCAATTAAAGGGCAGATATCAGTTAGGCATTGCCGTCGTTCCTGCCCCTACACGGGCCGAATCAATCCAAGGGACCAATATCGGCAGCTACAATCAGCCCATGTATGGCCACCTTTAGTCTACTAATGCTCAATCTGCGATAAACATAGACCACACAAGGGTTAAGCGCCTCTGCACTATGAAATAATTCCTGTTTGTTCTTAGAGATGGACTATCAGAAGACTGCGGCTGATGTTGCGCAAAAGATTTTATCGTACAGCCAAGACACATCAGGGTGGAAAGTCTCCAAGTCAACAGTAAGTAAATACCAGGACCAAGATTGTTAGGTTAGTTAGATTGCGTCTAAGGCAAGTGCCACACAGGGGCAGATACTCAGGAGCATACACCATATTTAGAGAAAGTAATGCATATGCCTGCACCCAAGCCAACACCATGGTTCTGGGTGCAGGCAAAGAAGAAGGCTGATGCCAGCGTAGGGCTGGATACTCTGCCTGCATTTATCCACAGGCCCAGAATCTGCCCAGTGTGGCACTAAGGATTTTTTCAGACTCCATGGGGCCCACATTGTGGCTTAGCATTAAGCTGTGCAAAGGAGAAGACTGGGCAGTTAGTAGAGCAGAAGGCTACAGGGTTATGATATCATTTATTTGACATTTATTTATTTCTCCCTTAGAAAAATATAGTTGTCTCCTGGAAACCATCCAAGGAATATTCCGGAAATATGTAAGTATTCCGCACATCCTTTCCAGTCTTACATCTTTAACTACAACATCTCAATGTAGCTCCATTGGAATAAATAGTGGCTGTTGATATGACTCCTGCCTCAGGAACTGGGAGGGTCTGCCCAGTGTGAAGGGTAAAGATTTGTGCAGGAGTATTCTGGGTAATTGAAATTACAGCTCTCGATGTACCATGCCAGTTTTGAGGTCACGGTACATATAGTGGGTCCTGCTGTCTGTGTTGGGCTGACCCATCCCAAAGTGAGACAGACCTGGCCTGTCACTCTGATTTATATTCCTGGGCCTGATCTAACCATCACCAATTTCACCAGAGGGAGTGATGCGAGTGTGACTATATAAATAAACGCTAAGTAAATAGTGGGGCTGGGACAGGGCAGTGACATTAGGGAGAGGCTGGGCTGGCAGCTAATATGGCCGCCACGTACCTGGTCAGCCTGGACCCGCAGGTCCCAGAGGTTTTGGTAGAACCTGCACATCAGTAAATAAATACCTGTTCTGATCCTGTTACAGACTTTTGGCCTGACCTTAAGGTCCCCATACACTATAAGATCCGCTCGCTTGGCGATGTCGCCAAACGAGCGGATCTTTACCCGATATCCCCACCTACGGGTGGTCGATATCGGGTAGCAACTTGCTTTAAAAAAAAAATAATCCGATCGTTTGGCCCTGGGGCCAGTTCGGGGACCGCATCAACGAGCCGATGCGGTCCCCGATCCGACTGGATTTTCTAACCTGGCCGATCGATATCTGGCCAATTTCAGGCCAGATATCGCTCGGCCAGGCCGGTCGTTTCTTCCCATACATGGGCCGATTAGCTGCCGAATCAGTCCAAGGGACTGATATCGGCAGCTTCTATCGGGCTGTGTTTGGGGGCCTTTACTCTGCATGCCATAGCCATTTCCCAGAACTTGGACTTTGGAGATTGAGTAATGCCCTCTGTTGCTTTGGCTGACTCCAGACCTACTTTCTTGCCCTGTGTCCTTCTTGGTTCTCAATCCCAAACTCTAAGATCAGGGTCCCCTCACAGTCCTGTTAAGCCCGGGGTTCCTACAGCAAAAAAATCCAGTAGCACACTGAGGTTGCAACCCGTGTAAAGAAGTTTTTATTTGCCCAAGTACATACAAAAACAAGAGCAAAGTTTCGGGCCCCTCCGGACCATTTCTCGAGCTACTGGATTTTTTTGCTGTTGGATATTGACCTCCATGCAAGGTGAGGTTCTTCCAGTATTTGCACCTGATACCCGTTTGGGTAGGTTACCAGAGAGTTGAGCTCCCCAATACTGCTATTGCTAAGCCCAGGGTTCCTGACATCTAGAAGCTCCTCCTATAAACTTATTTGTTTCTGTCCCCGCCCAGTTACCTAGCATAGCATTGTACTGTGTCACTGTGTATAGTTGATTTAATAAATGCCATATACACCTAATGATGGCTTGTTTGCAACAAACCCAAAACACCAAAGTGATGCCAAGTGTTTTCCTTCCCACAACAGATACCGTGGAGAGGGGATAATCGAGGAAACCCCAGAGAAGCTCGTCCCATTTCTGTATCTTGCGGAGTACAGGTCCAAGTGGGACAAAGCACTGCAGTTTTATGACATTTTAGAGCATATTGACAAGGTAATTTACTTATCACAGGAAATGATTGAGGCACATCGAGTAACACCACATGCAACACGTAGGGATCATTTTCTGTACAAGTATGTACAGGGTATTGCAGGCTGGTAGGACTGACCCTATACTGACTGCTTGTTGGTCCATTATATAGAAAATGTTCCCTATTTTATGACACTTTTCATTATGGTTTGGTCTCATTCAAATCAGACTTTGTCTTCAGTGTTTATATTTTATCTACTATAGGACACAGTGATCTGCCACTCTATAAGCCATAGCTATGGGATGGGTCTAATTTCATCAAGAGAATTTATTGATCTGGTACATATCAAGAGATATGATGAAGGCGTGATCACTACTAACTGTGAGTAAAGACTTCTATGTGCTTGAACTGTCTCTTCACATGACCAGTTAGACCATGAGAAGGTTCCAACCCAGAACAACCCAAGGCACTAAGACCATTAGAGTGAGAGTAACTGACCTACACATAATCAGATCCTATTCTAACACCACCTTCAGGGTATTTCCCTTTCCTTATCTTTTAAAGAACAGGGAAAGGCTATTTCATTCATTTGTTCTCTTTAACCCTTCCGTGGCCCTATTTGCTTGCTGCCAAATGGGCATTTGAGCAATATAGATCTATCCCCAGACTATTCTGCGTTCTAGAATTCCTATTGTCGCTGTTTGTCCATGATTTCTGCTGCTATGTATTCATTCCATCAACTGAATTCTTCTTCTGTTTGCCTTATGTTCCGACAGCTATAAGTGTGGACTATGCAGGCTGTCCGGTATCTAGCTCACACGTCCGAGGCTTTAATAATCCATGTGGATATGTCTGTTCCCCGCTCCCTGAGTAAGTCTAAAGAACAAAAAGTTGTGAAATGGTTGCAACTGTCAGACTGTTTAAAATGACTTGCTTTTGAGTAAACTTACTGAATTGGCAAAATCATATTACCTATGAATGGAGACTATTGCTCAGCCGGCTGTCATTGAGTGGCACATGTATCAATTTATTTACACCAGTGGAGAAAATGACCCATATGCTGTTAGGGTGAAGACACACAGAGCTACTTAGTAGCAGTTACTTGTCATGGCTACTAAAACAGACAATGCTGATCATTTACTGATAATTGTCTCTACGTGTGTTTTAGCAGAGGCAATTCTCAGTATTGTCTATGGCAGGGGATTTTCTGGCGTTTAGTAGCTGTGACAAGTAGCTGCTACTAAGTAGCTCTGTGTGTCTTCACCCTTATATCAGGACCCTGCAGCCTAATGGAGCACATTAGAAAGCAAAAGACTTAGTACAGGTAAGGGACCTGTTATCCAGAATGCTCAGGACCTGGGGTTTTTCAGATACGGGGTCTTTCTGTAATTTGGATCTCCATACCTTAAGCCTACTGAAAAATCATTTAAACATGGATTAAACCCAATAGGGCTGTTCTGTCCCCAATAAGGGGTAATTATATCTTAGTTGGGATCAAGTACAGGTACTGTTTTATTATTACAGAGAAAAGGGAATCATTTAACCATGAAATAAACCCAATAGGACTGTTCTGCCCCAATAAGGGGTAATTATATCTTAGTTGGGATCAAGTACAGGTACTGTTTTATTATTACAGAGAAAAGGGAATCATTTAACCATGAAATAAACCCAATAGGGCTGTTCTGCCCCAATAAGGGGTAATTATATCTTAGTTGGGATCAAGTACAGGTACTGTTTTATTATTACAGAGAAAAGGGAATCATTTAACCATTAAATAAACCCAATAGGGCTGTTCTGCCCCCAATAAGGGGTAATTATATCTTAGTTGGGATCAAGTACAGGTACTGTTTTATTATTACAGAGAAAAGGGAATCATTTAACCATGAAATAAACCCAATAGGGCTGTTCTGCCCCCAATAAGGGGTAATTATATCTTAGTTGGGATCAAGTACAGGTACTGTTTTATTATTACAGAGAAAAGGGAATCATTTAACCATGAAATAAACCCAATAGGGCTGTTCTGCCCCCCAATAAGGGGTAATTATATCTTAGTTGGGATCAAGTACAGGTACTGTTTTATTATTACAGAGAAAAAAAATGTACATTTTTCACTTATAATGGAGTCTATGGGAGATGGCCATTCAGTAATTTGGAACTTTCTGGGTAACAGGTTACCAGATAACTGATCCCATAACTGATCATGTTGTTTATTTTATTCCCAGGAATCCAGAGCATTCCAAACTTGTCGTTTTTATCCAGCCGGAGCTAGGAGGTTTGCTTCCTCGTTCATTGGTGGAAACGGCCCTTCCAAACAACGTCTTCAATCTCATCAAAGATACCAAAGAAGGAGTGAAAAAGCTTCTCCCTTAAATAACAGTGAGGGGATTACCAGGCAGGGAAGACTTCTAAGCACGTGTAACGGACACTGCTCTTCTACTTCAGAAGAAGTATGGCGAGATATATCAATATTCAAAAAATCTTTCTAATTTTTCTCAGCAAATTTTATCCTGAGAAACATCGTGGAACATTTCTCGACTTTTCTCTTTTACGTTCTCGGGTATTTCTCAAGCGTGGAAATGCCGGAGAAATATTTTTGACAGTTCTGCAAAGTCCCAATAATGGTGCAGCAACCGGGGGATTCTCATATAGAAAAACTTTCATCCAAGATGCGCTCATTGGTTTGGAAGGATCGCAGTAGAAAAATCGATATATAGACAAAAAATGTTGATCCGCTGGAAAAAATATTGTTTCTTCAGCTCACAATCCAAATACCTCAACGTTACGTCGGACCTCAGCGAAGCCGGATCCACCAGAAATACTGATTACCTTCATTTGTTTACAGAAAACAAAGCTGTACCTCCCTGTGTACTGTAGTCATTCCATAGCGTTCAGTTGCACGTTTATACAATGGTGGGTCCACCTTCCTATAAGGCAGTAGAAGGGATAGGGTTCTAGGTTTACCAAACCCAGATATGGTGCTTTGCCTTCAGAGGATTTTAAAGGGAATGGAAAATTTGCAAACGACATAGAACTGAGATTACTGTTATAGAGTCATGCTGTCCAGCTGCAGGCTGAATGGGGCCCTCCTAGGATTTATGTTTTTGGCCCCTATACTTCCATAAAGTTCTTTGGATTACAGTGAAGTTGGTGTATTATTCAGAAAAAGATAGACACCCTTATTATAAAGCATCTAACAGGATGTGCATAGGCAAGTAAGATGGCCATATATATATATATATATATATATATATATTCACATATGCTGCCCAACATTTCCAACTAATATCAGGGTCAGACTGGGCCACCGGGACACCAGCAAGAATCCCGGTGGGCCCCGGCGGCCCAGACCTGACCCTTGCGGAGCTCCCCTTCTTGACCGCTCCTGCCCTGATGCATTAAATTTACGTGCTCGGGGGAGGACATCAGGTGGGGGGCCCTGTGAGGGGGGGGCTATGGGCGCGGGCACCTGTGGGCCCTTCACCCCCCAGTCTGACCCTGACCAATATTGACGTTCCATAAATATTGGTTGGTTTGTCAGTTGGACAGTGTGGAAATTTCATATTTGGGAATCTGATCAGCTATTATCCCGGCTTCCGCTTTAAAAACCCAGTGGGTGAGCTTTAGCCTATGGCAGGGGTGGTCAATACGTTGATCGTGGTCAACCAGTCGATTTCTGGTGGTCCGCGATCAAGCCGGGGATGCGGAAGTGCGGCGTGAATGTTTACGTACGTTGTGTCATGTATGTACGCATTCACGCCGCACTTCCGCATCGGTCCGGTCGATCGCGATCGGAAAAAGTCTGGACACCCCTGGCCTATAGGATATACCCATGTAAATGGGATTTTCTGGTTTGGAATTCATTCCCATAATGCATTTTGTTTATATTTATATATACCATGTCAACATGCTTATGGTACATCAGCAGTCTATGGTACATCACTTCTTGAAGTTCTGATTGTTCTGGTTCTCGTGCCAGATAAACAGAACCAGAGAAAGATTGTCCATTCAGTCAGCAGAGCAATAGCCCATATACCAAATACTCACAACTTAACTGTATGAGCAAAGTCTTGTCCATATCATTTTTTTTGACTGGACACTTATGTAGGGGCAGCAACGACGGGCCTGCCCGACCGATATCTGGCCTGAAATTGTCCAGATATCGATCAAGCAGATTAAAAGATTCAGTCAGATTCGGGATCGCATTGGTCGTTGATGCAGCCCCCGAACCGACTGTGCCCATTGCCGTCGTTATAATTAGATTGTTCAGTCCCAGGGCCAAACGATCGAATAGGTGGGGATATCGGGAGAAGATCGTCAAGCGAGCGGATCTTAACATGTATGGCCACATTTACAGTTGTTGTAAGACAATGCTACCTCTTCCCAACACTGGTTATTTCTAAGAACCTTGGCCTTTTCCATGATTAATAATGTACCAGAAAGTACAACTGCAATTTGTCCCTGATATGGGGATTCTCTATGAGTTTCAAGGTAACAGAGACAATACAAAGTCACACTATCGGTGCCGCAGTGTTTGTGCAGGTATCTCAGTGACACTATCGGTACCGCAGCGTTTGTGCCGGTATCCCAGTGATACTATCGGTACCGCAGCGTTTGTGCCGGTATCCCAGTGACACTATCGGTGCCGCAGTGTTTGTGCCGGTATCCCAGTGACACTATCGGTACCGCAGCGTTTGTGCCGGTATCCCAGTGACACTATCGGTGCCGCAGTGTTTGTGCCGGTATCCCAGTGACACTATCGGTACCGCAGTGTTTGTGCCGGTATCCCAGTGACACTATCGGTGCCGCAGTGTTTGTGCCGGTATCCCAGTGACACTATCGGTGCCGCAGTGTTTGTGCCGGTATCCCAGTGACACTATCGGTGCCGCAGTGTTTGTGCCGGTATCCCAGTAACACTATCGGTACCACAGTGTTTGTGCCGGTATCCCAGTAACACTATCGGTACCGCAGCGTTTGTGCCGGTATCCCAGTAACACTATCGGTACCGCAGCGTTTGTGCCGGTATCCCAGTGACACTATCGGTACCGCAGTGTTTGTGCCGGTATCCCAGTGACACTATCGGTACCGCAGTGTTTGTGCCGGTATCCCAGTGACACTATCGGTACCGCAGTGTTTGTGCCGGTATCCCAGTGACACTATCGGTACCGCAGCGTTTGTGCCGGTATCCCAGTGACACTATCGGTACTGCAGCGTTTGTGCAGGTATCCCAGTGACACTATCGGTACCGCAGTGTTTGTGCCGGTATCCCAGTGACACTATCGGTACCGCAGTGTTTGTGCCGGTATCCCAGTGACACTATCGGTACCGCAGCGTTTGTGCCGGTATCCCAGTAACACTATCGGTACCGCAGCGTTTGTGCCGGTATCCCAGTGACACTATCGGTACCGCAGCGTTTGTGCGGTATCCAGGCCGGTATCCCAGTGACACTATCGGTACCGCAGTGTTTGTGCCGGTATCCCAGTGACACTATCGGTACCGCAGTGTTTGTGCCGGTATCCCAGTGACACTATCGGTACCGCAGTGTTTGTGCCGGTATCCCAGTGACACTATCGGTACCGCAGCGTTTGTGCCGGTATCCCAGTGACACTATCGGTACTGCAGCGTTTGTGCAGGTATCCCAGTGACACTATCGGTACCGCAGTGTTTGTGCCGGTATCCCAGTGACACTATCGGTACCGCAGTGTTTGTGCCGGTATCCCAGTGACACTATCGGTACCGCAGCGTTTGTGCCGGTATCCCAGTAACACTATCGGTACCGCAGCGTTTGTGCCGGTATCCCAGTAACACTATCGGTACCGCAGCGTTTGTGCCGGTATCCCAGTGACACTATCGGTACCGCAGCGTTTGTGCCGGTATCCCAGTAACACTATCGGTACCGCAGTGCCGCTATTAAACGTGTCCCTGAATTTCCAAGTGATCAGGTAACCCTCGCCTACAGGCATGGTGCCCCTTGATTGCTGAGGCTGCTAGACGATTGGATCTTTGCTCTGTTTGGCCACCCAGCCCAATAATTATTATAATCTGACTGGCCCCTAGATTACATGGAGAGCCTGTAGGTAGAGGGCCACATCCACGCTCCAATGCACCCCTCCCCCATGGGATTTCCATTCTGCCCAATCAATAGAGATTCTCCAGCAGATAGCAGGCTCCACAGGCCGATGTATTGGGCAGATCTAGAATGCAACATTGGCTCTACTCACAAGGTCAATGTCCCCCCTCAAAGAACTAACTGGAGGCCAAAGGATTTTGGGGCCCCGTAACTTTTACTGGCACAAATGCAGATGGAGCCCAGGCCCAGCAGGGGGAGCTCTCCATCCTCATGTGGCTTCTGTTCCTCTCTTCTGCCTCTCCCCATAATGACTGCTATGTGGCTGGAGGCCCAGGCCGCCCAAATCACAGTGCTTAGAATTCAAGGGGTGGTTCACCTTCAGGTTAACATTTAGTATGTTATACAATGGCCTGTTCTTAACAGCTTTTCAATTGGTCTTCATTTTTAATTTTGTATAGTGTTTGAATTATTTGCCTTCTTCTGCCTCTCTCCAGCTTTTAAATGGGGGTCACTGACCCCGGCAGCCAAAAACTATTGCTCTGTGAGGCTACAATTTCATTGTAATTGTTACTATTTATTATTTACCTTTCTATTGGCCCCAGGGCCCCCTAACCCCCCCGCAGGGTCCCCCGCCCAACGTCCTCCCCTGAGTGCGCGTAAATTAAATGCATCGGGGAGGAATGGTCGGGCAGGGAGAGCGCCGGCAAAGGTTGGGTCTGGGCCACTGGGATTTTCCCCCCGGTGCCCCATTCCGACCCTGATTGGGCCACTCTTATTCATATTCCTGTCTTTCTTTCCAATCACTGCCTGGTTGCTAGGTTAAATTAGACCCTAGTAACCAGATAGCTGTTGAAATCCCAAACTGGAGAGCTGCTGAACAAAAAGCTAAATAATTATAAAAATAAAACGCAAATAATACAAAATAAAGACCATTTGAAAATTGTTTCATAATATCATTTAATGAAAATATCATTCTCTAAAAGGTTATTGTGCAGGTATACAACCCCTTTCCATACAAACTGCTCCCAGTCACACCCAATAACACTTTATCCCAGCGGAAGTTGATTTCAGTACCGAAGCCCAAACCTCCCGCCCTCACTTTAAACTTCCCGGGTGTAACCGCATCACTTGCTACAACTCTGTCTTCCTCCGCCGGGCCGCGCTCCCTCCTACACACACGGACTACTTTGCGCGGAGGAATGCGGCTCGGTTGCCAGGAGGCAGTGTGACCAGTTGGAGACGGGAAGTAGTACCAGCGCTTTAATGCAGGAGCGGGCTACAGATACAGGCCGCCTCGGCAAGATGGCAAGAGTGGGCGGCTTCGGGCTGCGACAATAAACTAATCCCCGACTCCATGGAGAAATCGAGAATGGAGTGTGTGGCGCTGCCGCCGACGTGGAAGGAGAAGGTAATAGAGATACTCGCTGGGGTGAGGGGGGGCGGTATAGAAGAAAGTTATAGTGGGAGGTAACCTAAGGTAATAGTCACTGGGAGCCAATCCCTGCTCTAGGGTCAAGCTGCTAGAGCCAATCATTGCTTTAGATTCGTGCTTCTCTAGCCAATCACTGATGTAGCGTTCTGCAATTGTGGCCAATCCGTGTTTTTAATTTGTGCCGTTTCATTTTTATATTCTGTTGAGCCAATCCCTGCTCTAGGGTTATATTCCAAAAGCCAATCCCTGCTCTAGGGTTATATTCCACTAGCCAATCCCTGCTCTAGGGTTATATTCCACTAGCCAATCCCTGCTCTAGGGTTATATTCCAAAAGCCAATCCCTGCTCTAGGGTTATATTCCAAAAGCCAATCCCTGCTCTAGGGTTATATTCCACTAGCCAAGCCAATCAGGGGGTTATATTCCACTAGCCAATCCCTGCTCTAGGGTTATATTCCACTAGCCAATCCCTGCTCTTAGGGGTTATATTCCACTAGTCACTCCCTGCTCTAGGGTTAAGGTCCACTAGCCAATCCCTGCTCTAGGGTTATATTCCACTAGTCAATCCCTGCTCTAGGGTTATATTCCACTAGGCTCTAATAGCCAATCCCTGCTCTAGGGTTATATCATCCGCTCTAGGGTTATATTCCACTAGCCAATCCCTGCTCTAGGGTTATATTCCACTAGTCACTCCCTGCTCTAGGGTTATATTCCACTAGCCAATCCCTGCTCTAGGGTTATATTCCACTAGTCATCCCTGCTCTAGGGTTATATTCCACTAGCCAATCCCTGCTCTAGGGTTATATTCCACTAGTCACTCCCTGCTCTAGGGTTATATTCCACTAGCCAATCCCTGCTCTAGGGTTATATTCCACTAGCCAATCCCTGCTCTAGGGTTATATTCCACTAGCCAATCCCTGCTCTAGGGTTATATTCCACTAGCCAATCCCTGCTCTAGGGTTATATTCCACTAGCCAATCCCTGCTCTAGGGTTATATTCCACTAGTCACTCCCTGCTCTAGGGTTAAGGTCCACTAGCCAATCCCTGCTCTAGGGTTATATTCCACTAGCCAATCCCTGCTCTAGGGTTATATTCCACTAGCCAATCCCTGCTCTAGGGTTATATTCCACTAGTCAATCCCTGCTCTAGGGTTATATTCCACTAGTCAATCACTGCTCTAGGGTTATATTCCACTAGTCAATCACTGCTCTAGGGTTAAGGTCCACTAGCCAATCCCTGCTCTAGGGTTATATTCCACTAGTCACTCCCTGCTCTAGGGTTATATTCCACTAGTCACTCCCTGCTCTAGGGTTATATTCCACTAGCCAATCCCTGCTCTAGGGTTATATTCCACTAGTCACTCCCTGCTCTAGGGTTATATTCCACTAGTCAGTCCCTGCTCTAGGGTTATATTCCACTAGCCAATCCCTGCTCTAGGGTTATATTCCACTAGTCACTCCCTGCTCTAGGGTTATATTCCACTAGTCAGTCCCTGCTCTAGGGTTATATTCCACTAGTCAGTCCCTGCTCTAGGGTTATATTCCACTAGTCACTCCCTGCTCTAGGGTTATATTCCACTAGCCAATCCCTGCTCTAGGGTTATATTCCACTAGTCACTCCCTGCTCTAGGGTTATATTCCACTAGTCACTCCCTGCTCTAGGGTTATATTCCACTAGTCAGTCCCTGCTCTAGGGTTATATTCCACTAGCCAATCCCTGCTCTAGGGTTATATTCCACTAGCCAATCCCTGCTCTAGGGTTATATTCCACTAGCCAATCCCTGCTCTAGGGTTATATTCCACTAGCCAATCCCTGCTCTAGGGTTATATTCCACTAGTCACTCCCTGCTCTAGGGTTATATTCCACTAGCCAATCCCTGCTCTAGGGTTATATTCCACTAGCCAATCCCTGCTCTAGGGTTATATTCCACTAGCCAATCCCTGCTCTAGGGTTATATTCCACTAGCCAATCCCTGCTCTAGGGTTATATTCCACTAGTCACTCCCTGCTCTAGGGTTATATTCCACTAGTCACTCCCTGCTCTAGGGTTAAGGTCCACTAGCCAATCCCTGCTCTAGGGTTAAGGTCCACTAGCCAATCCCTGCTCTAGGGTTATATTCCACTAGTCACTCCCTGCTCTAGGGTTAAGGTCCACTAGTCAATCACTGCTCTAGGGTTATATTCCACTAGTCACTCCCTGCTCTAGGGTTAAGGTCCACTAGTCAATCACTGCTCTAGGGTTATATTCCACTAGCCAATCCCTGCTCTAGGGTTATATTCCACTAGCCAATCCCTGCTCTAGGGTTAAGGTCCACTAGTCAATCCCTGCTCTAGGGTTATATTCCACTAGCCAATCCCTGCTCTAGGGTTAAGGTCCACTAGCCAATCCCTGCTCTAGGGTTAAGGTCCACTAGCCAATCCCTGCTCTAGGGTTATATTCCACTAGTCAGTCCCTGCTCTAGGGTTATAGCCTACCCTGTCTCTAAGTGGCTACACCCACCAGACCCTTCTCCTTGGGTGGTTCTGCACTAGCCAATCCCATCAGTAGGATTCTGCTATATCAGCCAACCCCCATAGAGCTATGAAATCCATAGCACTGTGGCAGATCTCTAGAGCCCTGTTTTATATATTGGGTACCCAAATGTTGTTGGGCTACAACTCCCACCATTCTTAAACCCTACTGTGTGTGAATGTGATAGGGACTGATGGGTATGTGATAGGGACATTAGATTGTAAGCTCCACTGGGGCAGGGACTGATGGGAATGTGATAGGAGCCTTAGATTGTAAGCTCACTGGGGCAGGGGCTGATGGGAATGTGATAGGGACCTTAGATTGTAAGCTCCACTGGGGCAGGGACTGATGGGAATGTGATAGGGACCTTAGATTGTAAGCTCCACTGGGGCAGGGACTGATGGGAATGTGATAGGGACCTTAGATTGTAAGCTCACTGGGACAGGGACTGATGGGAATGTGATAGGGACCTTAGATTGTAAGCTCACTGGGGCAGGGACTGATGGGAATGTGATAGGGACCTTAGATTGTAAGCTCACTGGGGCAGGGACTGATGGTAATGTGATAGGGACCTTAGATTGTAAGCTCACTGGGGCAGGGACTGATAAGAATGTGATAGGGACCTTAGATTGTAAGCTCACTGGGACAGGGAGTGATGGGAATGTGATAGGGACCTTAGATTGTAAGCTCACTGGGGCAGGGACTGATAAGAATGTGATAGGGACCTTAGATTGTAAGCTCACTGGGGCAGGGACTGATAAGAATGTGATAGGGACCTTAGATTGTAAGCTCACTGGGGCAGGGACTGATAAGAATGTGATAGGGACCTTAGATTGTAAGCTCACTGGGGCAGGGACTGATAAGAATGTGATAGGGACCTTAGATTGTAAGCTCACTGGTGCAGGGACTGATGGGAATGTGATAGGGACCTTAGATTGTAAGCTCACTGGGGCAGGGACTGATGGGAATGTGATAGGGACCTTAGATTGTAAGCTCCACTGGGAACAAGGGACTGATGGGAATGTGATAGGACCTTAGATTGTAAGCTCCACTGGGACAGGGAGTGATGGGAATGTGATAGGGACCTTAGATTGTAAGCTCACTGGGGCAGGGACTGATGGGAATGTGATAGGGACCTTAGATTGTAAGCTCACTGGGGCAGGGACTGATGGGAATGTGATAGGGACCTTAGATTGTAAGCCTCCACTGGGGCAGGGACTGATGGGAATGGGATAGGGACCTTAGATTGTAAGCTCACTGGGGCAGGGACTGATGGGAATGTGATAGGGACCTTAGATTGTAAGCTCCACTGGGGCAGGGACTGATGGGAATGTGATAGGGACCTTAGATTGTAAGCTCCACTGGGGCAGGGACTGATGGGAATGTGATAGGGCCCTTAGATTGTAAGCTCACTGGGGCAGGGACTGATGGAATGTGATAGGGACCTTAGATTGTAAGCTCACTGGGGCAGGGACTGATGGGAATGTGATAGGGACCTTAGATTGTAAGCTCACTGGGGCAGGGACTGATGGGAATGAGATAGGGACCTTAGATTGTAAGCTCCACTGGGGCAGGGCTGATGGGAATGGATAGGGACTTAGATTGTAAGCTCACTGGGACAGGGACTGATGGGAATGTGATAGGGACCTTAGATTGTAAGCTCACTGGGGCAGGGACTGATGGGAATGGGATAGGGACCTTAGATTGTAAGCTCACTGGGGCAGGGACTGATGGGAATGGGATAGGGACCTTAGATTGTAAGCTCACTGGGGCAGAGACTGATGGGAATGTGATTGGGACCTTAGATTGTAAACTCGCAGGGGCTGATGGGAATGTGATAGGGACCTTAGATTGTAAGCTCACTGGGACAGGGACTGATGGGAATGTGATAGGGACCTTAGATTGTAAGCTCACAGGGGCAGGGGCTGATGGGAATGTGATAGGGACCTTAGATTGTAAGCTCACAGGGGCAGGGGCTGATGGGAATGTGATAGGGACCTTAGATTGTAAGCTCACAGGGGCAGGGGCTGATGGGAATGTGATAGGGACCTTAGATTGTAAGCTCACAGGGGCAGGGGCTAATAGGAATGATGTATAATCTCTGTACAGTGCTGCAGAATACGGTAGGGCTATATAAAGGATAATAAAGTTTCCCTGTATTTCCCACATTCTGCTCAGATGTCCTTTGTGATTTCATATTTCAGCCAGAGACACCGCTTGCCAAGCAGCAGCCATGAGGGAAAACATGGAGGAATCTGTGTCTCCAAATTCCTCGGCATCCATTTCCTCGCTCCTGGCTAGTTGTAGCCTTAGCGGCACGGGCCGTTTCTCTCGCTCGCGCCAATCTGTAAGGTACAAGGACAGACTGTATGATTCCGCCAGCAGGGCCCTGGAGGACTATATCAGGGACTATGAGGAAGGGCTGCAGGCCACAGGAACCAAAGCTGGAAAGACCGCCGGCTGTGCCCGCTTAAACCAGTCTGTTAAAGAAAGAGGTATGTAAGTCACATGACTTTTAGGCTAATGGAAAATGAGGGGTTGGTCAACCACTGCAATGACAGGACAGGGATCGGCCAGTTCTGTTTCTATCCAGCCAGCAGGTTCACCTTTAAGATACAGTAACTTTATATATGTTATAGAATGTACTATTCCTAGCAACTTTGCAATTGGTCTTCATATATTTTTTACAGTTTTTATTTGCATCTTTCCACCTTTTATAGGGGGGTCAATGACCCCGGCAGCCAAAAAACTTTAGCTCTTTGAGGCTCCAATTTTATTTTTGTTACTTTTTATTCCTTACCTTTCTATTTAGTCCCTTTTCTATTCATAGTCACATAGTTACATTGGGTTAAGAAAAAGACCATTCAGACCTATTCATATTCCAATTTCTCGTTTGCAGAGTTGCAGGACCAGCTCTCCGTGTCAAGGAGACAACCTCGCGCGAGAGACCCAGATCTACTGAGCCTCACCACGGATGATTTGCTCTCTTTCCCGTCAGATGGATACTTACCCCTGTACCGGACTTACCAGTCTGAGCACAAACAAAGTAGAAACTGTAGAACACTTTACGGATCTTCTTTAAGAAAGCAAAAGTCGTCCCAGACTCTATCGGCCTACAGCAAGCGGCAGCCACATCTGTTGGACCTTGAGACCTACAGGGATATTGCCAACCATTCCCACAAAGAAGGACATGGTGGAGACTATAGTAGACATGTTGCTGCCAGGAAAAACAAAGCCGCAGTAATACCGTCACCTCTGGGGCCTGCAAAGGATTATCCAAGATGGCTGACCAGCCATAAGTCTGAGCTGGATGTTTCTGGCATAACCAGCGTTCCTGAAGTGAAATATCCGGTGTGGCTGAAGAACCACGGCCTCCTTTCTGATGCAGACAGTCAACTTAGCCTTGAAAGAGCAAAGTCCCACCAAGATGTTTTATTGTCGGGAAGGAATAAAAGACTTAATGGGGCAGGAACTTGCTCGTACAAACCAACTCATGTTTCCTACAGTGACGATGAAGGATTTATCAAGCTTAAAGAAAGCAATCGCGTGATTGGTCACCTAAAAACACCTCTGAAGAGTAAGGAGCTGATTTACTAAAATTATTTTTTTTCCTCGCCTTCAAAGCTGTATAAACACGACACGGTATATATTCGAATTAAACGCGATCGTTGTTGTATTTCTAAAATGGCACGATAATACTGTTATGGGTTGTGCGAACATTTTTGAGTTCAAAAATCACATTTTTCGAGCCAAATCGATTGATAAAACATGAAAAATTCATGTTAAAATTGGCATTGTTTTCCATGGATCCTCTTTATTTATATAACAATGTGTTTAAATTTCACTTGAAAACAATGATGGGATTAACTTCCCCTTGAAAATGTGTCAAGGACAGACTGTCACTGACTATTCTAGTCTTCTACTATTCTAAAGGTCCCCATACACCTTAAGATCCGCTCGCTTAGCGACATCGCCAAACGAGCGGATCTTCCCCCATATCCCCCACCTACGGGTGGGCGATATCGGGAGAATCCAGGCGAATTTGATCGTTTGGCCCTGGGGCCAAACGATCGAATTATAACGACGGGTATAGGCAAAGTCGGTCCGGGGACTGCATCAACGAGCCGATGTGGCCTCTGATCCGAATAAATTTTTAAACCTGCCCGATCGATATCTGGCCGATTTCAGGTCGGTCAGGCAGGCCCGTCAATAGTGCCCATACACGGGTCGATTAGCTAGAATCGGCCCGTGTATGGAGACCTTAAGACTCTATAGGACTTGACAGTACTTCTCAGATCAAACCTGCCAAATTTTTTGCCAAAAGAAGTTAACTAAACGTTAAAAAAATCACAAATTATTGGCGTTATTTTAGAAAAACTCACATTCTTAGGGGAAAATCTCCACAAAAACTCCCAATTTTTCGAGAAACAATACTGACAAAAACCAATTTGTAAATCTCGAAAATATCTAGAAGTAAAAAAAATATTGACTTTTTCTCAAAATTGCTTATTAGATGTGCCCCATGTGTGGGTCTTTTATGTCGGCCATTACCTTCCTTTTGTCTCTAAAGCCTCCCTTCTCCTTTTCTATTCCATTGGAACATCTATTGCGCTTTATTATGGCTAAACCACTATTTTCAAATTATTTATTTTTTAGGTGACAGTATTGATTTGCTTCTACAGAAATCTGAAGATGCCGACATTTCCCAGACAGAGGTTTCGAGCCCTCTGCACTTTCAAGGGAGCCCTCAGACTGAAGAAATCCTCGAGGCTGAAAGATCGTGGGAAAATAATCCCTATCCAGTGTAAGGCAGATCAGAAACCCATTATCCAGAAAATTCCAAATTACTGGAAGGCAGTCTCCCCTAGACTTCATTATAAGCAAATAATGCTACATTTTAAAAATTATTTCCTTTTCTCTGTAATAATAAAACAGTACCTGTACTTGATCCCAACTAAGATATAATTACCCCTTATTGGGGGCAGAACAGCCCTATTGGGTTTATTTAATGGTTAAATGATTCCCTTTTCTCTGTAATAATAAAACAGTACCTGTACTTGATCCCAACTAAGATATAATTACCCCTTATTGGGGGCAGAACAGTCCTATTGGGTTTATTTAATGGTTAAATGATTCCCTTTTCTCTGTAATAATAAAACAGTACCTGTACTTGATCCCAACTAAGATATAATTACCCCTTATTGGGGGCAGAACAGCCCTATTGGGTTTATTTAATGGTTAAATGATTCCCTTTTCTCTGTAATAATAAAACAGTACCTGTACTTGATCCCAACTAAGATATAATTACCCCTTATTGGGGGCAGAACAGTCCTATTGGGTTTATTTAATGGTTAAATGATTCCCTTTTCTCTGTAATAATAAAACAGTACCTGTACTTGATCCCAACTAAGATATAATTACCCCTTATTGGGGGCAGAACAGCCCTATTGGGTTTATTTAATGGTTAAATGATTCCCTTTTCTCTGTAATAATAAAACAGTACCTGTACTTGATCCCAACTAAGATATAATTACCCCTTATTGGGGGCAGAACAGCCCTATTGGGTTTATTTAATGGTTAAATGATTCCCTTTTCTCTGTAATAATAAAACAGTACCTGTACTTGATCCCAACTAAGATATAATTACCCCTTATTGGTGGCAGAACAGCCCTATTGGGTTTATTTCATGGTTAAATTATTTTTAGTAGATTTAAGGTATGGAGATCAAAATTGCAGAAAGATCCCTTATCTGAAAACCCCAGGTCCCGAGCATTCTGGATAACAGGTCTAATACCTGTATTAATAGCGCATTACATTTTCTGTCTCTTAGGCAACTTACAAGAAAATTATCAGTAAATGATTAGCATTGTCTGACAAGTTGCTGCTACTAGTAGCTCAGTGTTTCTTCGGCCTTAGAGACTGTGGAGACTGTAACACAGTAGGAGGGCTATGGGACAAATTAAGGAAAAATGTAGCCATCTGGCTTAGTGACAGAATCTATCTGAAGAAAATGAAGGTGTGGGATGTTACACAGTCTGTTCTTCCTTAAACCTTTTATTGCCCAATATAGTATTTATTGCAGTGCACTCTTTTCCATGTTATACATTTATTGTAGAAAACCTCCTGTGCCGGTGATTTGCCAAGACAGCGATCTGGGGATTTTCTCACAATCCAAATCTGTTGAAGATATCGCTGGGCTCCTGACAAAAGACTACAAATCCTTCAGGCCTTCGGTAAGGTCAACCTGTAATGCCGACACCAAGAAATCACTCTTAGGCATACTCCAATACCTCTTTACCATTATATGGTCACAGAACCCCTCAGTGAATATTCTTATTTACAGTAGGGGGTACATTATCCCTTATAATACATGAGTGATACTCAGAGTTCCCTGTATAACTCAGCCTGCAGCCTTGTGCCTTTATATGGGCACAGAACCCCTCAGTGACTGCTAATATCCTTATCATTTACAGTAGGGGGTACATTATCCCTTATAATACATGAGTGATACTCAGAGTTCCCTGTATAACTCAGCCTGCAGCCTTGTGCCTTTATATGGGCACAGAACCCCTCAGTGACTGCTAATATCCTTATCATTTACAGTAGGGGGTACATTATCCCTTATAATACATGAGTGATACTCAGAGTTCCCTGTATAACTCAGCCTGCAGCCTTGTGCCTTTATATGGGCACAGAACCCCTCAGTGACTGCTAATATCCTTATCATTTACAGTAGGGGGTACATTATCCCTTATAATACGTTTAACATTATGCATACCTGTTGGGCTGAGTGTTGGCTGAATGTAATCGTTTCTCTGGCCCCCAGGCGAGTACTTTCTCCGGAGGAAATCACCACGGGCCGGTGGAAGCACTGAAACACATGCTGTACAATCTCCAGGCGTTCCAGCACAGTTTCACCCAGGGAAAAACCACAGACGAAATAAAGGAAATTAATAAAGTGAGTACTTGGGATTAAAGTTTATAAATCACTGGGCTTAAGTACAATTTTCTCCTGCATGAATAAACATTTGTACCCTGTAAACTGTACCAAATGCACAAACATCCAGTTTTATTCTTGCCTTAACAGAGCAATATGGTTGAGTGGGTGATACAATAGTTTCCAGGACTGATGGGAATGTGATAGGGACCTTAGATTGTAAGCTCACTGGGGCAGGGACTGATGGGAGTGTGATAGGGACCTTAGATTGTAAGCTCACTGGGGCAGGGACTGATGGGAATGTGATAGGGACCTTAGATTGTAAGCTCCACTGGGGCAGGGACTGATGGGAATGTGATAAGGACCTTAGATTGTAAGCTCACTGGGGCAGGGACTGATGGGAATGTGATAGGGACCTTAGATTGTAAGCTCCACTGGGGCAGGGACTGATGGGAATGTGATAGGGACCTTAGATTGTAAGCTCACTGGGGCAGGGACTGATGGGAATGGGATAGGGACCTTAGATTGTAAGCTCCACTGGGGCAGGGACTGATGGGAATGGGATAGGGACCTTAGATTGTAAGCTCCACTGGGGCAGGGACTGATGGGAATGGGATAGGGACCTTAGATTGTAAGCTCACTGGGGCAGGGACTGATGGGAATGTGATAGGGACCTTAGATTGTAAGCTCCACTGGGGCAGGGACTGATGGGAATGTGATAGGGACCTTAGATTGTAAGCTCCACTGGGGCAGGGACTGATGGGAATGTGATAGGGACCTTAGATTGTAAGCTCACTGGGGCAGGGACTGATGGGAATGGGATAGGGACCTTAGATTGTAAGCTCCACTGGGGCAGGGACTGATGGGAATGGGATAGGGACCTTAGATTGTAAGCTCACTGGGGCAGGGACTGATGGGAATGTGATAGGGACCTTAGATTGTAAGCTCCACTGGGGCAGGGACTGATGGGAATGGGATAGGGACCTTAGATTGTAAGCTCCACTGGGGCAGGGACTGATGGGAATGGGATAGGGACCTTAGATTGTAAGCTCCACTGGGGCAGGGGCTGATGGAAATGTGATAGGGACCTTAGACTGTAAGCTCACTGGGGCAGGGACTGATGGGAATGTGATAGGGACCTTAGATTGTAAGCTCACTGGGGCAGGGACTGATGGGAATGTGATAGGGACCTTAGATTGTAAGCTCACTGGGGCAGGGACTGATGGGAATGGATAGGGACCTTAGACTGTAAGCTCACTGGGGCAGGGACTGATGGGAATGTGATAGGGACCTTAGATTGTAAGCTCACTGGGGCAGGGACTGATGGGAATGGGATAGGGACCTTAGACTGTAAGCTCACTGGGGCAGGGACTGATGGGAATGTGATAGGGACCTTAGATTGTAAGCTCCACTGGGGCAGGGACTGATGGGAATGGGATAGGGACCTTAGACTGTAAGCTCACTGGGGCAGGGACTGATGGGAATGGGATAGGGACCTTAGACTGTAAGCTCACTGGGGCAGGGACTGATGGGAATGTGATAGGGACCTTAGATTGTAAGCTCACTGGGGCAGGGACTGATGGGAATGGGATAGGGACCTTAGACTGTAAGCTCACTGGGGCAGGGACTGATGGGAATGTGATAGGGACCTTAGATTGTAAGCTCCACTGGGGCAGGGACTGATGGGAATGTGATAGGGACCTTAGATTGTAAGCTCACTGGGGCAGGGGCTGATGGGAATGTGATAGGGACCTTAGATTGTAAGCTCCACTGGGGCAGGGGCTGATGGGAATGTGATAGGGACCTTAGACTGTAAGCTCACTGGGGCAGGGACTGAAGGGAATGTGATAGGGACCTTAGATTGTAAGCTCACTGGGGCAGGGGCTGATGGGAATGTGATAGGGACCTTAGATTGTAAGCTCCACTGGGGCAGGGGCTGATGGGAATGTGATAGGGCCCTTAGATTGTAAGCTCACTGGGGCAGGGACTGCTGGGAATGATTTCTAAACTCTGTAAAGGGCTGTGGACTATGTCAGTGCTATATAAATAAAGTTTAATATGTGAATTTCTGCTGTTTTTCCCCTTGTAACAATATTGCAGCATTTTGCGGATAATAACTCCTGAGGACCATTACATTCTCAGAAATACAGTTGTAACTAAGTGCACAGCCTCTAGATGGCGCAGCAGACACATAACGAATTGCAATCTACAGCATGTAGCGGAAGCTTTGCTCTAAGACTTTGCAGATGTATATGGCTGTACTGAATGATATGTACATACCATGATATGTACGGAGTGTGGGGGCCTCAGTGTCAGACTTACAGCCTCTCTCATATCTGTCCAATCACAGGTTTCCAAAGAAGCTGGTGAAGATTTACGGCACCTCGACCAAGAAATGTTCCCGGTCAATAAGTCACTGCAGAAGTAGGTGTTTGTTTTCTATCAGCCATTTGTATGGTTTTTACATTCATTTTACTCACTATCTATCTGTGCTTCCCAAAAACTGAATGCCAACGTTACCACCTTCCCCTGTGTGTCCCTGCAGGGCGCTGCACCATTTAGCCAGACTGAAGGAACTGGTGGGCGATACCAGCATGGAACAATATAAGGAGAAGAATGGAGAATCATGACGGGTTTTTGTATTTAAATACGAAGTTAACTAATAAGTTGCAATATATATTTATAATTTTTTTTATTTAACATACAGATGTTTACATTTATTAATCACTGAAGGCCTATGAACATATCTATATTTACATTATTATGTTGAATTTGTCATTTTGCCTAATATTTGAGATTGGCGTGCCTTATTAAAGTGAAGAACGCAAAGTATGTTTACTTATTAGCAGAATTCCCACAAAGAAGGTTGTCTGTCTGTCTGTCTGTCTGTCTGTCTGTATTTGGAAACCACAGCAGGGTCGGACACTAAGGAAAAAACCCAGTGGGCCCCACCCAACTAGACCCGATCCCTACATGTAAGTACTGTTGCCCCCCACTGCCTTCCCTCCCCCAATTATGCCAAAGTAAAGCTGGCCATACATGCACTGATATAATAGTATGAAACATAGTTTTATGTGATTTTCGGACAATGTTGGCTCCAATTTATCGTCAAATTTGCAAAAATACTGGCACAACAGGGCTGTTTCAGCAGGATATACCTGCAAGTTTATTTTGTGCCAACCATGTGAACGTTTTTGGGGCACGCCCCCTCGTCAGACATATTATCTCCCAATAATTTTCGTACCATGGGGATCGGTCGTTTAGTCGATCGGACAGGTTAGAACATTTCGGTTGCACAACGCTAAAATCTCTGCATGTATTGTGTAGTTCGAGTCACAGCTTTTCAAACCTCTCTGAATTTACCCCTTTTGTTCCCTACATGTGTAAAGCTGGCCATACATTTGGATATTGATGGTACGTTTAAATGCAATGATCTAAACCTAACATTCAGCCTGAAATTGTATGATAGTCATACAAAAGTGACTTCCATCGTAGGCCCCCAAGGTTATTGTCTGATATACAATACAAGCGCAGATTGTATCATTATCTGGCCAAAATTTTCTAACCTGTCCATTTGACTAAATAACCAATCTGTTGTTTGCCCCAAAAAAATGTTGCAATACAGGCATTTTAATCTACAAAGACAAGAGGTGCTGTTCCTGTTCTTCTGTACCAGGATATGCCGATGGAAAGTGGCCATTGGGGAACCTGCACTACTTCTAACTAATCACAAGGCTTGGTGCTGACTACTACTCTCCAAACTAAATAACCAATCGCCATGGTATATAAATTAGGGGGATGATCATTTGGAGCCCACACAAGGGCCGAAAATCTCAATTATATTGTTTATGTTTATTACACTGATGGAAAGCTGAGCAGAGAGTTTGGAAGGCCCCTAGGTGTCTCAGCCATTTACCTTCCCTTGGCTCCCTCTGACCCAGCATACACAGAAGTTTATTTCCGGTATCTAAACCATTCCAATCGCGTGAGTACAGACACACATTTCCCTGCGCTTGTGCAATGGAGCCTCCGCTCTTCTTTGTTCTCCCGTCACAGCTCAGACAGCCACAAATCCCACTACTGAAATATACTGCTACCCACATCCCTCCGCTAACTCTACACGCTGGCTGGGGCCCGAGGCATAACTATGGAGGAACAAACCAGTCGGGCCTGGGCTCTGCCTCCTCTATAGGTGCTCGCTAGTCCCTGAATATTTGGGTACCTGTTACATCTGCAGCTGGCAGACGCAAGGCGGCAGGGAGGGGGGGAGGTAAGGGGCAGCTGGGTAGGTTGCTGTGTGCCGGGCTCCTCCGAAGATTTTTTTTTTTTTGCATTTGAGCCCGATGCCGAATCGTTACACCGCTGGCTAGTGAGGGGTGTTGAGTCTCTGCACAAAATATGGTGCCCAACCGCCCTAATTAGTAATACTGGGACAGAGCTAGGAAACACGTTAAAATGGAATGTATTGAAAAATAACTGAAGGACTTAGAAGAGATTATTGTTAAAAACTTCTGGTGTTACTCTTCCTTTAAATAACAATCCTTATTTGACTTTAACGGGAGCAGTGCCAGAGGAAAGAACAATAGTACCAAGACATGGGATAAATCAGGCCCCCCCCAAGGCAATAGCAAAGTCCGGGAGGTTGATCTCTATTTAACTTGACAAGATCAAAAGGAATTGGATTCTAGTCAATGACAAAACCCACTAGTCTCCTATTATATATGATATATTACCTGTGCCGAAAGCTACTATGTGGAGGTGGTAGGAGCTCAATTTGACAGAAGTACCTTTAATGAAAGTGGTCCCATTCCGCTTGCAGATGTAAATGAGCCCCCATATCTCTTAAGGACACCAATACCAAATATGCATAGTTTTATAGAGAATCCGGACTTGATGAAGAACCCACGGCAGTACAATACCTTATTGTGAAAGCATCACACGGGAAATAAGAGCAATTTAGAAGCCAAACAGGCCGCTAACTGTAAGTTGACCTCACAACGTCATATAAAAATATACATTCTGATGAATTCAAGATGTCTTTTTCTTCCGAAATACCAAGTTTTAATTTTTTGCTTAATATTGAGATATTTATAACAGGGCCAGGAGCCCTAGAGATCCCTGTTGGCCACCTGGAGGGGTATATGCCTAGCCCACACCCCAGTCACGTGCCTCTTCTGCCTACCCCTAGTTTTGGCCCTGTTTTATAAAATCTGAAAAGCCTGAAAGCATGCACTTTTATTTCTGTAATGTCCTTAGGTGCTACCTGCTGATTGGTTGCTATAGGTTACTGCTCCTGGGCAAAGTGCCTTTTATGACATAAGCCCATATGTAGCATGTAAAGACCTCAAAATCTACATTGTGCTTATAAATTTTTATGGCTGACGCTTCGGCTCCTACAACATTGCCATTGCACACTTTTTACTTTAGGCTGATGCCACACGTGGGGTTTTTACGCTGCGTATTTACTCAGCCTAAAAACGCCGCACAAGCCACACAGCCCCTGACTATGGCGTTTTTCAGCCTAGTACTGGTGACATAGCAAATCCCGTTTCCATGGTGCTAATAGTGCGAAATAGTAAAAAACGCAGCGTATTTCCGCAAGGTCTGGCAGCTGCCTTTGTGTATACATAGGAATAGCTTGCTGTGCAAATACTGGCGTATTTCGGCAAACGCTTGAAAAATCCGTGGTAAGGCGGTTTCTAGCGTATTTACGCATTGTGTGGTTTGCTTCGAGTCTTTTCAAGTTATTTCTATGGATGATGATATCGTGCGTTTTTTAGCCGCCGAGAGAATTAGAAAATACGCAGCGTAAAAACGCCACGTGTGGCATCAGCCTTAATTCATTAAAATCCCCCTAACAGTAAGTTGACCCCAGAAAACCATATATAAAGCTTTGCTAAAGTAAATCATTTTTTTGTAACGTTTGAAATTCACCTGAAAGCTTGCACTTACCTCCCATTTGCATCTTATCTCCCCCATGTCCTTGGGTGAACTTTTTATTGCCACAAACAAGCAAACGCGGAAATGCAATGACTGCAATAAAGCTTAATTGTGTCAAGATGTGTCGAACCTTCAAGTAGTGTTTCCTCAACCTTGGCTCCTCAGATGTTCCTGGGCTACGGTTCATACACCTGGCTGGTTTCTGTGCATCCATGAATCCATAGGAATTGCTCTAATTACTCAACATCCAATGAAAAACCTGCTGAAACAGCAGCATAGGCAGGGGAGTGGCTACAGGTGTTGCAATTGCACCAAGGCTCAGGGACCTAAGGGCCCCCCAGAAGCTCAAAGAACCCTTTATCAATGAAGGAAAGATTGAAGCTAGTGGTCTCAATTTGGCCTCAACTTTTAGGGTGCCCCAAATATGAAGTAGGATGTCCTGCCCAGAGCTCTCTATTTTCTTAAGAAGCCCTGGGTTTGCTTCCCCTACTCATCTGACCTGTAGCTTGATAGGAACGATTCAGATCCCATGTGGGTGTGGAAATAGGAGACATGGTCCCCCAAACTTTTGTTTTTACCCTTTTTTTAAATATAAAAGTTGTGGAGCAACACAACCATAAATAACTTACTGAAGGTGCCAAATTTGGGCTGTGATTGGCTACTGGTAGCCCTTATGGGGACTGGCAGCCTACAGGAGGCTCTGTTTGGCAGTACACCTGGGATTTATGCAACCTAAATTTGTCTTCAAGCCAGAAATTAAAAAATAAGAACCTATTTTTAGTCGACTGGGAGCAAAATCCAAGGGGCTGTTGAGCAACTCACGAGCCACTGGTTGAGGATCACTGATTTAAGAAGGTCATAAGGGTTACAAAAAGGTTGAGCAACCAATGATAAGAACAACACGTACTGAGATGATAACTTGAAATTAATTGTACATATTTATAGCTTTCATTGTAAACACTATGCTGAACATTGTAACAACATACAGACAGGGAGCGCAAACATTGCAAAATATAACAATTTACACCGTTACAAAGGTTAAGGACTATGAGGGTAACTTAAGGTCCCCATACATGGGCCGACTGTATCTGCCAATATCTGTCCCTTAGACTGATTCAGCAGCTTATCGGCCCGTGTAGGGGCAGGAACAAGGGGCCTGCCCGACCGATATCTGGCCTGAAATTGGCCAGATATCGATCGGGCAGGTTAAAACATTTAGTCGGATCGGGGGGCGCATCGGCTCACTGATGTGGTCCCCGAACCAACTGCGCCCATTGCTCCGGTTATAATTCGATCGTTTGGCCCCAGGGCCAAACAATCAAATTAGCCTACATTTTCCCGATATCGCCCACCCGTAGGTGGGGATATTGGGAGAAGATCCACTCGCTTGGCGACCTCGCCAAGCAAGCGGATCTTAACGTGTATGGCCACCTTTACAGGCACAATAAGCTTTTATGGTTGGTGGCCACTAAGGGCTGCTGGTTGCTATCCTGGCTTAGAAAAGAGTTGACTGACTCACATTCACTATATGATTGAAACTATGAAGACATCCCCCTCTAATTATTGGAGGTGGTAAACCACAGCCATCATTGCGAACAAGGGTGCCACAACGCCATGACATTCATGACTATTCAGTACTTCATAGCAACAGTTTGGGTTAGGTCTTTCTCTGTTTCAGCCCAACAATGCCGCCATGCAGAAAGTCCGCCCTGTACATAATGGGTTTGCTGAGATGGAAGTGAAACTACTCGACTGGCCTTGCACAAAGACTTGAACTCAATCCAAATGAACCTTCATTGGCCGACTGCAAGACAGGACTGAACCCCAACATCAGTTGCCAACCTCACTAATGCACTTGTGGTGGAATGGAAGCAACGCCCAACTATCTAGCAAAACGCCTTCCCAGAAGAGTAGAGTTGGAGGTCCAACTTATACTAATACCTTGGTTTGGGAAGGAGAGGTTGGATAGGATTTAAGTTAACATCGATCAAAATTGGGATTGAATTCCTGAGATAAAGAGCAGCAAAAGAAATGGTGATTGGAATCTACTTGTTAGGATCTGCTGGGGTTTGATCCCAGGACCTCCTGGTTGTTGGCTGCTCTCCCTAACCATTGAGCCAGCAGAGCACCTGTCAAGAGGTGATTGCCTTGTGTTTCCTTTCACCTGTGTCCTGGGCTTGGTAACATTACCCCAGCATCCTTATAGGCTAGGTGGGGTCAGCCAATCAGGGCTAACTCTGCCCTATTTAAGCCCAGCCTCCTCACACACAGGGCCTGAACATTGGTTAACATTAAGCACTGGGGCCTGTCCCTGGTTTGTGTTTCCTGTTCTGGCTCCTTTGTCTTGCTTCCTTGCTCCTGCTCTCACTCCTGTACTCGCTCCTTGCTCCTGTTCTTGGTCCTGTACTCGCTCCTTGCTCCTGTTCTTGCTCCTGTTCTTGCTCCTTGCTCCTGTTCTTGCTCCTTGCTCCTGTTCTCGCTCCTGTACTCGCTCCTTGCTCCTGTTCTCACTCCTTGCTCCTGTTCTTGCTCCTTGCTCCTGTACTTGCTCCTGTACTCGCTCCTTGCTCCTGTACTCGCTCCTTGCTCCTGTTCTTGGTCCTGTACTCGCTCCTTGCTCCTGTTCTTGCTCCTTGCTCCTGTACTTGCTCCTGTTCTCGGTCCTGTACTCGCTCCTTGCTCCTGTACTCGCTCCTTGCTCCTGTTCTTGCTCCTTGCTCCTGTTCTCGCTCCTGTACTCGCTCCTTGCTCCTGTTCTTGCTCCTTGCTCCTGTTCTCGCTCCTGTACTCGCTCCTTGCTCCTGTTCTTGCTCCTTGCTCCTGTTCTTGCTCCTTGCTCCTGTTCTCGCTCCTGTACTCGCTCCTTGCTCCTGTTCTTGCTCCTTGCTCCTGTTCTCGGTCCTGTACTCGCTCCTTGCTCCTGTTCTTGCTCCTTGCTCCTGTTCTCGCTCCTGTACTCGCTCCTTGCTCCTGCTCCATCCTGTCCTGTCTGGCCTACGCCTACTATGTCCTGTCCTGTCTGGCCTACGCCTGCTACGTCCTGTCCTGTCTGACCTACGCCTGCTATGTCCTGTCCTGTCTGGCCTACGCCCGCTACGTCCTGTCCTGTCTGACCTACGCCTACTATGTCCTGTCCTGTCTGGCCTACGCCTGCTACGTCCTGTCCTGTCTGACCTACGCCTGCTATGTCCTGTCCTGTCTGGCCTACGCCCGCTACGTCCTGTCCTGTCTGGCCTACGCCTGCTATGTCCTGTCCTGTCTGGCCTACGCCTGCTATGTCCTGTCCTGTCTGGCCTACGCCTGCTATGTCCTGTCCTGTCTGGCCTACGCCTGCTACATCCTGTCTACGCCCACTCCATCCTGTAACAGCCCCTGCCTAAAGGACTCTCCTTCCTGTCTCCCACTCGTAACACTTCTTTGACTTTGAAGAAGTTTGAAAGGTCCCAGGGATCGTAGACAGGTTAGAAGTTCTGTTGATAAGGGACATTGAGGGGTTTTGAATATTGTGCATCATGCATTGGAGAAGCCATTTATGAGCATTAATCTTGTTACTCGCTCCTTGCTCCTGTTCTTGCTCCTTGCTCCTGTTCTTGCTCATTGCTCCTGTTCTTGCTCCTGTTCTCGCTCCTTGCTCCTGTTCTCGCTCCTGTACTCGCTCCTTGCTCCTGTTCTTGCTCCTTGCTCCTGTTCTTGCTCCTTGCTCCTGTTCTTGCTCCTTGCTCCTGTTCTCGCTCCTTGCTCCTGTTCTTGGTCCTGTACTCGCTCCTTGCTCCTGTTCTTGCTCCTTGCTCCTGTTCTTGCTCCTTGCTCCTGTTCTTGCTCCTTGCTCCTGTACTTGCTCCTTGCTCCTGTTCTTGGTCCTGTACTCGCTCCTTGCTCCTGTTCTCGCTCCTTGCTCCTGTTCTCGCTCCTTGCTCCTGTTCTTGCTCCTTGCTCCTGTACTTGCTCCTTGCTCCTGTTCTTGCTCCTTGCTCCTGTTCTCGCTCCTGTACTCGCTCCTTGCTCCTGTTCTCGCTCCTTGCTCCTGTTCTCGCTCCTTGCTCCTGTTCTCGCTCCTTGCTCCTGTTCTTGGTCCTGTACTCGCTCCTTGCTCCTGTTCTTGCTCCTTGCTCCTGTACTCGCTCCTTGCTCCTGTTCTTGCTCCTTGCTCCTGTACTCGCTCCTTGCTCCTGTTCTTGCTCCTTGCTCCTGTTCTCGCTCCTGTACTCGCTCCTGTACTCGCTCCTTGCTCCTGTTCTTGCTCCTTGCTCCTGTTCTCGCTCCTTGCTCCTGTTCTTGCTCCTGTTCTTGCTCCTTGCTCCTGTTCTTGCTCCTGTTCTTGCTCCTTGCTCCTGTTCTTGCTCCTGTTCTTGCTCCTTGCTCCTGTTCTTGCTCCTGTTCTTGCTCCTTGCTCCTGTTCTCGCTCCTGTACTTGCTCCTTGCTCCTGTTCTCACTCCTTGCTCCTGTTCTTGCTCCTTGCTCCTGTACTTGCTCCTGTTCTTGCTCCTTGCTCCTTGCTCCTGTACTCGCTCCTTGCTCCTGTACTCGCTCCTTGCTCCTGTACTCGCTCCTTGCTCCTGTTCTTGCTCCTTGCTCCTGTACTCGCTCCTTGCTCCTGTACTCACTCCTTGCTCCTGTTCTTGCTCCTTGCTCCTGTTCTCTCTCCTGTACTCGCTCCTTGCTCCTGTTCTTGCTCCTGTTCTTGCTCCTTGCTCCTGTTCTTGCTCCTGTTCTTGCTCCTTGCTCCTGTTCTCTCTCCTGTACTCGCTCCTTGCTCCTGTTCTTGCTCCTGTTCTTGCTCCTTGCTCCTGTTCTCGCTCCTGTACTCGCTCCTTGCTCCTGTTCTTGCTCCTGTTCTTGCTCCTTGCTCCTGTTCTTGCTCCTTGCTCCTGTTCTCTCTCCTGTTCTCACTCCTTGCTCCTGTTCTTGCTCCTTGCTCCTGTACTTGCTCCTGTTCTTGCTCCTTGCTCCTGTACTCGCTCCTTGCTCCTGTACTCGCTCCTTGCTCCTGTTCTTGGTCCTGTACTCGCTCCTTGCTCCTGTTCTTGCTCCTTGCTCCTGTACTTGCTCCTGTTCTCGGTCCTGTACTCGCTCCTTGCTCCTGTTCTTGCTCCTTGCTCCTGTACTTGCTCCTGTTCTCGGCCTGTTCCTCTTGCCTGTTCTCGCTCCTGTACTCGCTCCTTGCTCCTGTTCTCGCTCCTTGCTCCTGTTCTCGCTCCTTGCTCCTGTTCTCGCTCCTTGCTCCTGTTCTCGCTCCTTGCTCCTGTTCTTGGTCCTGTACTCGCTCCTTGCTCCTGTTCTTGCTCCTTGCTCCTGTACTTGCTCCTGTTCTCGGTCCTGTACTCGCTCCTTGCTCCTGTTCTTGCTCCTTGCTCCTGTACTTGCTCCTGTTCTCGGTCCTGTACTCGCTCCTTGCTCCTGTACTCGCTCCTTGCTCCTTGCTCCTGTTCTCGCTCCTGTACTCGCTCCTTGCTCCTGTTCTTGCTCCTTGCTCCTGTTCTTGCTCCTGTTCTCGCTCCTGTACTCGCTCCTTGCTCCTGTTCTTGCTCCTTGCTCCTGTTCTCGCTCCTGTACTCGCTCCTTGCTCCCGTTCTTGCTCCTTGCTCCTGTTCTTGCTCCTTGCTCCTGTTCTCGGTCCTGTACTCGCTCCTTGCTCCTGTTCTTGCTCCTTGCTCCTTGCTCCTGTTCTTGCTCCTTGCTCCTGTTCTCGGTCCTGTACTCGCTCCTTGCTCCTGTTCTTGCTCCTTGCTCCTGTTCTCGCTCCTGTACTCGCTCCTTGCTCCTGCTCCATCCTGTCCTGTCTGGCCTATGCCTGCTCCATCCTGTCCTGTCTGGCCTACGCCTACTATGTCCTGTCCTGTCTGGCCTACGCCTGCTACGTCCTGTCCTGTCTGACCTACGCCTGCTATGTCCTGTCCTGTCTGGCCTACGCCCGCTACGTCCTGTCCTGTCTGGCCTACGCCTGCTATGTCCTGTCCTGTCTGGCCTACGCCTGCTATGTCCTGTCCTGTCTGGCCTACGCCTGCTACATCCTGTCTACGCCCACTCCATCCTGTAACAGCCCCTGCCTAAAGGACTCTCCTTCCTGTCTCCCACTCGTAACACTACTTTGACTTTGAAGAAGTTTGAAAGGTCCCAGGGATCATAGACAGGTTAGAAGTTCTGTTGATAAGGGACATTGAGGGGTTTTGAATATTGTGCATCATGCATTGGAGAAGCCATTAATGAGCGTTAATCTTGTTTAGCCTGGGAGAGAGAATTAGAAATATAGAGTAAAATGCTTTTGGACAGTATTTCCTGTAGATTGTGTGTAAGAGTCAGAGAATCAGGTTTGGGGGTTTAGCAAGGGGTGAGGGAGACTATTACTGTACCAGACTGGGGGACATAGGGGTCCATTATGGAGTTCTAGATACCGACATGCCAATCGGCATCAGGGAAACTTGGGAGACGGAGGAGTTGAGACTGCCAGATGCCGGCCTGGGGGTTGCAAGATGCAACGGACAGGAAATCCTTATTGAAAATCTTGGCCAGGCCTGGCAAACAGATCAATAGCGCAAGTATGCCAAACCAGGAAAGAACATATTTTGTCAGTCCTGCTGTTTAAACTTATCATCTAGAAAGAATGTCATTTGTTTATTAATAAACAAACAAAGCTTAACCTTTACACCTCAGCTTTGTTACACACACTCCTTCTAACACCTTACGTCCTTATCTGCGATAACATTCATTGGAGAGGCAGATAACGTCCGTAGGTCAGATTGCCAAACTATTATGAACTCAACGTAGTGATAATAGGAAATAAAATACTTAAGTATTTGGAGGCCTGAAAATGGGAAAAGACTTGGGGAGCAACACAAGCACCATAAAAGTTCATGGAGGAGCCAAATAAGGGCTGTGATTGGCTATTAGGGGCCTCTATGCACACTATCAGCTTACAGGGGGCTTTATTTGGTAGTAAATCTTGTTTTTATGCAACCAAAACTTGCCCCCAAGTCAGGAATTCAAAAATAACTACCTGGTTTGGGGGCACTGAGAGCAACACCCAAGGGGTTGGGGAGCAACATGTTGCCCTGAGCCACTGGTTGGGGATCACTGCTCTATGCCAATCCCATTTTTCCCAGGGGGCATTAGAGTAGGCAGTAACCCTGCACCATTATAATAGGCTTCTATTTCTATCAATCTTTGTTTCAGTATGGGTAAGGAAAGCAGAGCAGGCAGAGTAAAGGCATGGTTGGGTACGATCTCTGACCAATCAGTCCAAGGGCCAAACATTAAGGTTATACAACAAGAAAAGTTCACCCAGCACACCCTTACCTCCTCCAACAATTCTTACTCGGTGCACAGCCCAGAGAGTCGGCACTCCCAGCGCAGTCCAACAAAAAATAGTTGACCGGCACAATGAGTTTAATGTAAGTGGGGCTTAGCCCCTGCGTGTTTATTAAAAAAAATAGCAGCAACGTTTCGGGGGCGTACCCCTTTGCCTGACGAAGGCTCAGCTTAGTTATTTCCCACTTTTACCACCAAAATATACACCACCTGATTTATATGCCATGACATATGTATGCACTAACTTACTTTTTTGGGTCTCTAAATGCCAGATACATCGGTGATCCTATGCACAATGGTTACCAAACTGTTCAGCGGACCCTTGGCTTTCTTATTTAGGATGTTTTTTCTTGGTGCCTAATGTTATGTGGGAGATATGGTGCTTGAAAGTGGAAGTTTTGAGGTGATGTTTGGTATTTCATCAAAACTCCAGACTCCATAATTTGGCGTAGAAATACACGGGGGCCCATTTTTAATTCACCCAAATGTGTGTACTTTCCAAAAATATATGTTATATAGTTTCAGGGGTCAACGTATTTTTTTGGTACTTAGAAGTAGAAAGACAGGGTTACTCATTTTGGATTCGGCAGAATGTGTACTAAATATATGGTTTCCTGGGCTAAACTTAATGTTCCAGGATTTGGAATGTAAAGTATGCCGTATTCTGCTGTAATGCTTTGAAAATTTGGTAATTTACTGCTGGGAGTTTTTGCTCTATAGAAGTCAGAGATCTCCATAGAACTATACAAATCAGGTATTGGCACGTTCGGGAGACATGAGGTCCCCCCAGGAAATGCTCCTAAAATGAGAGAGCACAAAATGTTCTAAATACATCTGGCACTGAGAGGAACTGAAATGTGAAATTCTGCTGGCACTTGAAGGGTTAAACAAGCAGAGGATGACTGCACACGATATGTTGTCAGATTTGATTAATGAAGTCATTTTTATTAGGATCAATAAATCGGATGCTTTCTTGTGATACCAACACCAAAAGGACTTTGGGTTTTGTGCATTTCTGTCACCTCCACGGCAAGCATTTTACCAGAAGTCCAGGACCTCAGGGGCATCAAGATGGGAAGGGAATGTGCCCACTATTTCCTTGTTTCCAGATAATGCCACGTTCCACGGGCAGGTTACAGCCCCAGTAAAACACTTTAATCTTCACTGGGTCAGAACAAGGTACAAGGGGGTATGGGCTGCATGTACCCAACTGGCACAACTTTGCTTGGGGGTAACAGTATAACCCTGCAGCTCATTCTGAGGGTAGGCCCACCTTTCACGATCCCATAAATGTACCAATGCAGTCACTGCCCAATGGCATTTTCTAATCTGGTATGGCAGAACAATAAAGCTTTTTTACATTATAATTGCATCCTTTGTGCTCCCCCGGCTTACTTTTTGTACTGCATAAAATGCAACAATTGTTTCGGGGGTTGACGCATAAGGTCTGAAAGGCTGAGCGCAGAGGACCTATCTACTTGGCATTTTCTAATTTGCCCAATAGATATGTGTAGGGTTGCCACCTGTCCGGTTTTGACCCAGACAGCTCAGGTCAAAACTTCCTGCCCAGTTTCCCAAGTCACAATAGCCGCATTATAGCCCCCTCCATGACATCACAACCCACCTCCTCCCCACCCTGCAACATCACAGCCCCGCCTCTTCCCCACCCCCCATGACATCACCCCTGCCCCCGGCTAAGAAAGCCGGCAGAGGTGGCAACCCTAGATATGTGGGCAGCTTGGCACACTCTTCAGAAGAGATTTTGGCCCATTCTTCCAGGCAGATTTGCTCCAGGTTATATGGTTTGGATAAGGTTGTGCACAAATAGTGCACAAAGATTCACAATTGGATTGGGATTAGGGTTGTGACTTGATCATTGCAACATTGCCCATGGTTGAGTTGTCTCATTTTGTCTATTTGCCTTTAGTGGGCTATTGCTCCACCATACTTACACTGGAATAAATGGGTGTAGGGGGGGTGTGCTATGGATTAATACGCTTCAGTAATAGCAACTCATCTGGGGGCAAGATGAATATTATTTTAGCTGAGAACCTGGCATCAAAAGTGATGTGAAGTGGCTTCCCCATCCCATGAAATCACAGCTTTATTAGTACATATATGTGAGCTCCTCAGGGGCAGGGACTGATGTGAATGATGTATAATGTCTGCAAAGCGCTGCGCAAATGTGTCGGCACTATATAAATAACTGGAAATAAACGTACCCCCTACTAGAATTTATAAGACTATTGAAAGTCACTGAGCACAAGGCTGCAGGCTGAGTTATACAGTATCACTCGTATTATAAGGGATAATGTACCCCCTACTGTAAATGATAAGGATATTAGCAGTCACTGAGGGGTTCTGTGCCCATATAAAGGCACAAGGCTGCAGGCTGAGTTATACAGGGAACTCTGAGTATCACTCATGTATTATAAGGGATAATGTACCCCCTACTGTAAATGATAAGGATATTAGCAGTCACTGAGGGGTTCTGTGCCCATATAAAGGCACAAGGCTGCAGGCTGAGTTATACAGGGAACTCTGAGTATCACTCATGTATTATAAGGGATAATGTACCCCCTACTGTAAATGATAAGGATATTAGCAGTTACTGAGGGGTTCTGTGCCCATATAAAGGCACAAGGCTGCAGGCTGAGTTATACAGGGAACTCTGAGTATCACTCATGTATTATAAGGGATAATGTACCCCCTACTGTAAATGATAAGGATATTAGCAGTCACTGAGGGGTTCTGTGCCCATATAAAGGCACAAGGCTGCAGGCTGAGTTATACAGGGAACTCTGAGTATCACTCATGTATTATAAGGGATAATGTACCCCCTACTGTAAATGATAAGGATATTAGCAGTCACTGAGGGGTTCTGTGCCCATATAAAGGCACAAGGCTGCAGGCTGAGTTATACAGGGAAGTCTGAGTATCACTCATGTATTATAAGGGATAATGTACCCCCTACTGTAAATGATAAGGATATTAGCAGTCACTGAGGGGTTCTGTAACCATATAAAAACATGAGGCCGTAGGTCGTTGGTATCTGTCTATCCAGGGTAAATGCTGTTAGTGCCATACCAAAATCTGCCTAATATTTATTCATTTTATTTTCCTCTTTATAAGTAAAAAGGACCCTATGCACACAGTGTCACATACTGAAGTATTGTACAAAGATATATTCCCTTGCTCCATTGAGCAAATAGTAAAGCTTATATTTATTTATTCACATAACATTGGGAGGATTATGATGCGGCACTCTGGCCAATCGTGTCACATTGCTGGGATGAGTGCTGCAGGTAGGAATTATTACTTGTCGCCCCAATGCTACAGGGATCACTTTCTTTTTACTTTAAATCTGTTTTGAAATGGTGCGAGGAGATACCCTGTATTACTGTGTAACTTGCCTGCTGCGGTGCAATGTTAGCTCACTGCGGTGCAATGTAAGCTCACTGCGGTGCAATGTTAGCTCACTGCGGTGCAATGTTAGCTCACTGAGGTGCAATGTTAGCTCACTGAGGTGCAATGTTAGCTCACTGAGGTGCAATGTTAGCTCACTGAGGTGCAATCTAAGCTCACTGCGGTGCAATGTAAGCTCACTGCGGTGCAATGTAAGCTCACTGCGGTGCAATGTTAGCTCACTGCGGTGCAATGTAAGCCCACTGCGGTGCAATGTTAGCTCACTGCGGTGCAATCTAAGCTCACTACGGTGCAATGTAAGCTCACTGCGGTGCAATCTAAGCTCACTACGGTGCAATGTAAGCTCACTGCGGTGCAATGTCAGCTCACTGCGGTGCAATCTAAGCTCACTACGGTGCAATGTAAGCTAACTGAGGTGCAATATAAGCTCACTGCGGTGCAATATAAGCTCACTGCGGTGCAATATAAGCTCACTGCGGTGCAATATCAGCTCACTGCGGTGCAATGTAAGCTCACTGCGGTACAATATAAGCTCACTGCGGTGCAATATCAGCTCACTGCGGTGCAATGTTAGCTCACTGCGGTGCAATCTAAGCTCACTACGGTGCAATGTAAGCTCACTGCGGTGCAATGTCAGCTCACTGCGGTGCAATCTAAGCTCACTACGGGGCAATATAAGCTCACTGCGGTGCAATATAAGCTCACTGCGGTGCAATATCAGCTCACTGCGGTGCAATATCAGCTCACTGCGGTGCAATATAAGCTCACTGCGGTGCAATATCAGCTCACTGCGGTGCAATATCAGCTCACTGCGGTGCAATATCAGCTCACTGCGGTGCAATATCAGCTCACTGTGGTGCTCACCATGGATTAACAAATAAAAACCATTAGAACTTCTTGGGAACTGAAAGCCAAGGTTAAACGCGATGACAGTAACATCCTGTAACTGAGTCACTTCTCTCTCTCTGCCCCATATTTATCTACCAACCTGTCTGTGCCAAACCGAGGGCCGTTTCCCGCAGGTCCCTGGCAAATTACTTCCTTATACCCTCCCTATTATAAATAAGTACAGAGAATTCAATAAACAAACCATTTAAGTTATTTCTCTTTCAAAAGCCAAAACACATAGCGGAGGATGTAAGGTAAACAAATTTAATAAGACTTATGGGGTAATGTAATAAAAGGCACTAAGTTTGCCCAGGAGCAGTAACCCATAGCGACCAATCAGCAGGTAGCATTAACTGGTCCCCTGTATAAAAGCAATCATCTTATTGGCTGCTATTAGTTACTGCTCCTGGGCAAACTTAGTGCGCTTTTATTTTTTTTATTTATCTGGGGGTTAATTCAGATTCATTAGCACAGTGGAAATCCTTAGGTTTGGGGGGGGGCAGGGGGGTAAGTGCCTTGTTTTGGTCACATCTACCTCCCTTTGTAACCAGGTTTACTGAGCCAGTATCAGATTGGGGTACCTGGGGCCCACCAGAGAACCTTACCTCAAGGGCCCCCTCCTGCACCGCTACAAACCCCCATTCTGCTGTCGGCAATGGTCCTGCATGCACCCCCAATGTGAGGGGAATTAGTGACACTGCTGGGAACAGGGTGTGGCGCTGCCAGTAGGGGGCATGCTACTCACCATAATATGGGGCCCGAAACAAACCTGATACTTGGGGCCCCCATAATGCGCCATGCATAGCGTGACCCTTGAAATGACCATAACGTCTTTACCCCAATCCCTTTTCTGCTCCCTTTACCCAGAATGACCCAAACATGCCAGTGAGGTTACTACAAAAAAATGAATGAGCACTTCTTTAACCCCAGGTATGCCAGTGAGATTGCAGTAGAAAATGAATGACTACACCATTAACACCAGACATGCCAGTGAGATTGCTTCAGAAAATGTACAATGAGCTGTGCCTTAACCCCTGACATGCTAGGAAGAACCCGGGCCCACCCACTGCTCTGTGTTAATTGCTGGATTTGTAAATTTGCCTGCCTGTAATGGAGAGCTGTGTTTTGATTGGATAGGTGCAGGAAAATGTACTAGCCCAGTTCATTGGTTAGCTTGGTAAAGTGGGTGGGACTACAAAATCAAGAATAGGCAAGGTTAAAAGGCAACTACCTGGAGTCTGGGGGGCCAGAGGGTGGGGCACTGTACACCTGTACTGCTGGGGCAGAGGGGCCCACTAGCACTGGGGCCCACTGGGATTTTTCCAAGTCTCCCAGTGGGTTAGTCCGAGCCTGTCTAGAGTTGTTCACCTCAAAATTAACTTTTGTTATGATGTAGAGAGGGATATTCTGAGACGATTTTCAGTTGGTCTTTATTTGCTATTATTTTTTCTTTTTAAATTATTTACATTTTTTGTTCTGCAGCTTTCCAACTTGGAATTTCAGCAGCTATCTTGTTTCTAGGGTCCAAATTACATTAGCAACCAGACAGTGGTTTGAACAAGAGACTGGTATATGAATAGGAGAGGGCTTGAACAGAAAGATAAATAACAATAACAATAACATTGCAGCCATGGAGCAGCTCATGATACACGGGGTTTCTCAATGGACTGGTCATTGGTCACGGCTGGGCTCATACAGACAGGGAGTACAATGTGACTTTGAGGCAGTTTGGACACGTCTAGAGCTACTGTAACTGGCAGGTCCAACTTGGCTGATGAGCAACAAGCCATAAAAAGGACTATCAGATCAGGGTAAAATCTTGGGATGGAGAGATAAGTGAAGTGAAGCCAAGCTAATAGCACGTAGGAGGCAGCAATAAACAGGAATAATAAGGAACAAGCAAAGAAAAATGGGGAGAGCAGAAGAAACCGAGGTGGGGGAGGAAAGGGTGATCCAAGACCTGCAGGGAATGAGTGAATAGCCACCTACTGAACCAACTGAACCTTCTTTGGAAATGATTTTATTACAGGAGGCCAAAAGCCAGATTTCAATCTGAGGCACTGTTCAGAGATAATACTCATAATGGCAATAGTTCCAGTCTCCATAAACCCAAAGGGTTTGACAAATCTGTTAAACACAGTGCTCTTCAGATTCCACGCAAGGGGGTCACAGCCTGACCCAATGTAATTTACTGCCATAATTGTTCCCATACAGTCACTTACACGTGACAGGGCCATTTTCCAGATGGGAACACTTAGCGGGTATTTCTATGAGTCCTTAAACGTCAGGGCACGGGGATATGCTTCAGCTATGGCTGCCAAAGTCTGCCAGGGAATTCAGCCCATTCCATTTGGTTCCTAAAACTGAGCAACCTTGCCAGCTGTAGAACCACCAGATTAAGCCACCGGGCAAGAAGTCAGAAGAAAGTTCTTCTGTGTTTTATTGTGTTCAGAACTGGTCTTCCACATCCCTCCCTTTTAGAATGTAAGCTCTTGTGAGCAGGGCCCTCCCCCTAGTGTCTCCGATCCTCATCCAATGTAACTGCAAACCATTTTTGTGTATTGTTTATATGTACATGTTAACTGTTCTGTCTTTTGTACCCCTCTATTCTGTAAAGGGATGCGTAAATTGATGGCGCTATATAAATAATATTATTAATAATAATAATAATCCTGCAATCTGATGGGGAGGGGAACAAGTGCATGGTGCCCCTAGTCTCACTGGCACAGGTATTGGCAAATAAGGGAAATGGCTTCATGGTTGAGAGTTTGCCAGTTAGAGAAGGTAAATATGATGTAGTCTCAGATGAGGTTGGTGCTTCCTTTGCATCCAAAGCAAAGAAAGAAAAGGTGGCAGTTGAAGTGGAAATGTCCAGTTCACATACTGGAGTATAGGATGGGGTGGAGCGAGATGGACAGCCGGGTTGCCTAGGGTGCCTAGTCAGCCTTGCTCAGCACTGGTTAGAATGGTGTCTCCAAGCAGGACACACAGCTGGAAGGACACCGGCCTGTTAAAGAGACTTCCAGTAGGGCTGGGGGTGCAAGGAGCAGGGACTGACTAACTGAGACTGAAACCAGAAGTTTGAGCAACCCCCAAAGAATTAATAAGTGGAGTTAGCACAGCGGTGACCCCAAAACATTTCTGTATGTTGTGGATCCCACCAGCTTTATTATTGAATACCTACTGAAGGAACTCATTCCAAAACCCACAACATGCCATTGATTTCTGTTCCATTTGTGGTTCACGTGTCTGATTTGTGCTAAGACCAACTTTTAAAACAACTGTCTATTGTTTTTATCCAAATGGGGGTGTTGTAATATAAGTGTCAAAATCACCACAACAAAATCAGCTTGTGTAGCTTTGAAGATAGAGATTGTGTTTGTACAAATGGGAGATGACAACCCTGACATCTCAAATGAAGGTTCTCTTTCCAGCGCTCTATCGTTCCTAGCTCATCTCAATAACGTTGGACAGGTTCCCATATACAGTATGTTGAAAGTGCAATAAACCGACCATAGAAACTGCCATTTCCTCTCTACTGTTGGGATGTTGTGTAAGATGGATGAAAAATGCACAGAGTGGTTTAAGCCTTTTAATAGAATGATGAGAAAGGATGACTTGCCTTGACATAAACTAATTTAGCCAGGCGTAGGAAGGCGTGTGTGTGAGTGTATACGTGTGTGTGTATGAGTGTATACGTGTGTGTATGAGTGTAAACGTGTGTGAGTGTGTGAGTGTATACGTGTATGTGAGTGTATACGTGTGTGTGTGAGTGTATACGTGTGTGTGAGTGTATACGTGTGTGAGTGTATACGTGTGTGTGAGTGTATACGTGTGTGTGAGTGTATACGTGTGTGTGAGTGTATACGTGTATGTGAGTGTATACGTGTGTGTGAGTGTATACGTGTGTGTGTGAGTGTATACGTGTGTGTATGAGTGTAAACGTGTGTGAGTGTGTGAGTGTATACGTGTATGTGAGTGTATACGTGTGTGTGTGAGTGTATACGTGTGTGTGAGTGTATACGTGTGTGTGTGTATGAGTGTATACGTGTGTGTATGAGTGTAAACGTGTGTGAGTGTATACGTGTGTGTGTGAGTGTATATGTGTGTGTGTGTGTATACAAGTATGTGTGTGTATACGTGTGTGTGAGTGTATACGTGTGTGTGAGTGTATACGTGTGTGTGAGTGTATACGTGTGTGTGTGAGTGTATACGTGTGTGTATGAGTGTAAACGTGTGTGTGTGAGTGTATATGTGTGTGTGTGTGTATACGTGTATGTGAGTGTATACGTGTGTGTGAGTGTATACGTGTGTGTGAGTGTATACGTGTGTGTGAGTGTATACGTGTGTGTGAGTGTATACGTGTGTGTGAGTGTATACGTGTGTGTGAGTGTATATGTGTGTGTGTGTGTGAGTGTATACGTGTGTATGAGTGTAAACGTGTGTGAGTGTATACGTGTATGTGAGTGTATACGTGTGTGTGTGAGTGTATACGAGTGTGTGTGAGTGTATACGTGTGTGTGAGTGTATACGTGTGTGTATGAGTGTATACGTGTGTGTGTGAGTGTATACGTGTGTGTATGAGTGTATACGTGTGTGAGTGTATACGTGTGTGAGTGTATACGTGTATGTGAGTGTATACGTGTGTGTGTGAGTGTATACGTGTGTGTGTATGTGTATGAGTGTATACGTGTGTGTGTGAGTGTATACGTGTGTGTGAGTGTATACGTGTGTGTGAGTGTATACGTGTGTGTGTGTGTGAGTGTATACGTGTGTGTGTGTGTGTGTGTATACGTGTGTGTGTGTGTATACATGTGTGTATACGTGTGTGTGAGTGTATACGTGTGTGTGTGTGTGTATACGTGTGTGTATGAGTGTATACGTGTGTGTGTGAGTGTATGAGTGTAAACGTGTGTGAGTGTATACGTGTGTGTGTGAGTGTATATGTGTGTGTGTGTGTATACGTGTATGTGAGTGTATACGTGTGTGTGTGAGTGTATGAGTGTAAACGTGTGTGAGTGTATACGTGTGTGTGTGAGTGTATATGTGTGTGTGAGTGTATACGTGTGTGTGTGAGTGTATATGTGTGTGTGTGTGTATACGTGTATGTGAGTGTATACGTGTGTGTGAGTGTATACGTGTGTGTGTGTGTATGAGTGTATACGTGTGTGTGAGTGTATACGTGTGTGTGTATGAGTGTATACGTGTGTGTGTGAGTGTATATGTGTGTGTGAGTGTATACGTGTGTGTGAGTGTATACGTGTGTGTGTGTGTGTATGAGTGTATACGTGTGTGTATGAGTGTAAACGTGTGTGAGTGTGTGAGTGTATACGTGTATGTGAGTGTATACGTGTGTGTGTGAGTGTATACGTGTGTGTGTGAGTGTATACGTGTGTGTGTGTATACGAGTGTGTGTGAGTGTATACGTGTGTGTAGGAGTGTATACGTGTGTGTATGAGTGTATACGTGTGTGTGTGAGTGTATGAGTGTATACGTGTGTGAGTGTATGAGTGTATACGTGTGTATGAGTGTATACGTGTATGTGAGTGTATACGTGTGTGTGTGAGTGTATACGTGTGTGTGTATGTGTATGAGTGTATACGTGTGTGTGAGTGTATACGTGTGTGTGTGTGTATACGTGTGTGTGTGTATACGTGTGTGTGTATGTGTATGAGTGTATACGTGTGTGTGAGTGTATACGTGTGTGTGAGTGTATACGTGTGTGTGTGTGTATACGTGTGTGTGTGTATACGTGTGTGTGTGAGTGTATACGTGTGTGTGTGAGTGTATACGTGTGTGTGTGTATACGTGTGTGTGTGTATACGTGTGTATACGTGTGTGTGTGTGTATACGTGTGTGTGTGTATACGTGTGTGTGTGTATACGTGTGTGTATGAGTGTATACGTGTGTGTGTGAGTGTATGAGTGTATACGTGTGTGAGTGTATACGTGTGTGTGAGTGTATACGTGTGTGTGTGAGTGTATACGTGTGTGTGTGAGTGTATGAGTGTATACGTGTGTGTGAGTGTATACGTGTGTGTGTGAGTGTATACGTGTGTGTGTGAGTGTATACGTGTGTGTGTGAGTGTATGAGTGCATACGTGTGTATGAGTGTATACGTGTGTGTGAGTGTATACGTGTGTGTGTGTATGAGTGTATACGTGTGTATGAGTGTATACGTGTGTGTGAGTGTGTGTATTCGTGTGTGTATGAGTGTATACGTGTGTATGAGTGTATACGTGTGTGTGTGTGTATACGTGTGTGTGTGTATGAGTGTAAGTGTGTGTGTGAGTGTATACGTGTGTGTGTATACGTGTGTGTGAGTGTGTGTATTCGTGTGTGTGTGTGTATACGTGTGTGTGAGTGTATACGTGTGTGTGTGTGTGTGTATACGTGTGTGTGTGAGTGTGTGTGAGTGAGTGTATTCGTGTGTGTGTGTGTATACGTGTGTGTGTGTATACGTGTGTGTGTGTGTATACGTGTGTGTGTACATGTATCTGTAGAGGAAGAGAGTGGATAAGGTCAAGGAACCCAAGATTGCAGTACAATAAATACACAATAATACAATAAATATAAGAAGCTAAAGATGAAGATACTGATAAAATATAATCATTTACAGAAGCGATAAGTATAGGATTGTGGCATACAGGCATTCCCAGCTTTAGGCTCCATCATCCGTACACACTTATCGGAATTTCATACCTAGGCATAATTGGGTTAATTGTGAGCCCCCCAACTGTGACTGAGGGACCTTTAATAATCTGATGTCTCACTGGTAGCTGGATATCCTAGAGTTAATGTAACCATATGTCCCCCCCTAACTCAGGGATCCCCAACCTTTTTTAACTGTGAGCCACATTCAAATGTTAAAAGAGTTGGGGAGCACAAGCATGAAAAATGTACCTGGGGTACCAAATAAGAGCCATAAGTGGTAATTTGGTAGCCCCTATATCTGTTTGACATCACACTGGGTTTTTATGCAACTAAAAACTCCAAGCCAGAAACTCAAAAATAACTCCCTGCTTTGAGGCCACTGGGAGCAACATCCAAGGGGTTGGGGAGCAACATGGTGATCCTGAGCCACTGGTTGGGGGTCACTGTAACTGACCATTGGGCTTGAGGTTTAACCAACTAACGCAGCAGGTCCTGCTCCTGAGTGTTTGGAATTTGTTATTGCCTTAGGGCTCTTACTCATCACGGTGGCACAGATCTCCACACTCTATTTTAGAGGTTCAGCTACTTGGTGCGCTAACAATAATTTGCTCCTTAACACCAGTAAAACTAAGGAGCTCATTGTGGACTTTAGGAAGGAGAAGGCAGATATACATGAACCCATTTATATCAATGGCATGGCTGTTGAATGTGTCCCCAGTTATAAGTTCCTGGGGATTAACATCTCTGAGAACCTGTCATGGACGATCAACACCTCCAGCATTGGTAAGAAGGCCCACTAGCAACTCTTCTTCTTGATGACATTAAAGAAGAATCATCTGTCTGTTGACTTCTACCGCTGTGCGATTGAGAGTATCCTAACCAACTGTATTACAGTTTGGTATGGGAATTGCTCTGTTTCCGATCATAAGGCATTGCAGATGGTGGTGACGCGGGACTCCATTACCTGCTACTGAAGATGTCCAGAAGAAGCAGCGCCTGCGCCGGGCCCACAGCATTCTTAGGGACCCCTTTCATCCTGCCCATAGATTTTTTCAGCTCCTTCCTTCCAGAAGAACTTTTAGTAGCCTTCGGATCAAAACCAGTAGGTTTGGGAAAAGTTTTTTTTCCCACAGCTGTTTCCTTATTGAACTCTGTCCCTCGCTGAACTACCATGGACTTTTATTATTTTACTATGCACGCCTATTTACCTTTATGTATATTAATGCCTAAATTGTTTTTATTTGCTCATCCTGCTTTTTATTATTTGCATATAATCAAGTATTTTACTTTTACTGTACTTACTTCACCTTCACTATATTTACTTCAATGTCACTGTACTTACCTTAACTCTACTGTACATTGTGCTATATTGTATATATTGCACTGCTGTCCCTTGCATTTCTGAATGCTGTATTTATACCTGTGTAATGACAATAAAGTTGAATCTAATCTAATTTAATCTAGAGCACAAAGACCTGGGTGATTTACATGGTGGTTTACACTTTTTTTTTTTGCACCCTTTCCCATGCATTGTGAATGAGCCCTTATGGCAAGGCATCTGTACGATGCAAGGGACCGCTGCAATTATAGTTTGCCTTGACGAGGTGTTACTTACAGGGTTCCCTGTGTGTGTTGCACGCTACTCACTTGCACCCAATGAATTGCATGCTGACCCCATTTCTGACTCTGCTTGAACTGAAGTGCCGTAAATTATGCCATTTGCACCAGTGGCCTAACCACCATACAGCAGACCCCAAATCCATGAGGGGATTGGGTAAAAGACAGGGGGACCACAGAGCCTGCTGTATGGTGGTCCCCTTTGCCAGCCCTTTCTGCTGCTTAAATTGGCTTGCCCCTGGAATGGGGGTTTTGGGACTGCCTGTAGGTGTGCTGATCCCCAAGAATCTTCAGGTGGGCCTCTTCAATCATGCTCCTGATTTGCACTGTTAGTGCTACTGGGCAAACTTAGTACTTTCTATTCCATATGGGGGCAAGTACTCAAAACTAGTGCCACAAACTACCAGTCCAGCATTCCATTTTTTGTAGACTATGTGATCAAAAAAGTTCTTTAGTAATCCATTTTTGAATTTCTTTTACCTGAAACATGACTTGAGAATTATAGTAAAAGTCATAAGGTTTGCTTGAGGTCCAATAACCCACAGCAACCAACCTTTTCTGTATTTATTACCCTAGTCCCTAAAAAGGAGACCGGATTTGTTGCATCCCTACTAGAAGCACAGGGAAGGTGCAGAACCAGAGCAGAGGTGGACACTATTGGAGAGGACAGTGACATTGCCTTAGAGCCAATGAATGATCAGGGTTGAAGCTAGCACACAGGGGAAGGAAGGTACATTAGTCTAGAACAGCCAATATAGGAAGTTTCATAGCAGCCACAGGTTTGCATCAAACAGCGTAACCACCATACAGCAGAGCCCAAAGCCATGAAGGGAGGTGGGCGGAATGCATGGGATTGGAGACTGCCTGTAGGTGTGCTGAGCCCCCAAAGATCTTCAAGTGGGCCTAGTATCTTCAATTACACCACTGATTTGCTGCACGTTACATGCAATTTTACCAACATGGACCTACAACTAAAAGACTATTTTGCAGGTGTCTATTATATGAGCGATAAAGCTGCATTGTTCCCAAAAACACAGAATGAGTGCATATTTTGTAATAAATGAGCCCCGGGGATCATTTCGCCCAAGGCACACCTTTCCCTGCTCTTATACCGCCCTTGACTACATGAAATTGCTTTGCAGCTATACATAAGTGTTTAATGTGGCCCAATGCACACAGGAGTTGGGAAATTCCCATTTCTCAGTCAGTGTCCCTGCTGCGCGGCTTTGTTGCATCACTGTGACTCATTTATGGAGGAACTTCAGTGATGGAGAGTTTTGGAGAGCAATATTGATTGTGATTGTTGCAATCGTCACACACAATAAACACAGGCCACTTATTTCCTTCTGTCAACTATAAAAAGGGTAAGGAGGAAGCAAGTCCCACATCAGACTTCTTGTAACGTTCCACTAGCTGCGTCCCTACAAGGTCCAACTAGTCAACTGACTATGGAGAACCCAGGCTTTGAGATGCAGGAAGAGGGACACCCGAATATGGTATCTAAAATTCCACCGAAGAATAATTATCCATATCCTTATTTGTTTGAACAGGTATGTATTTTATTCGCAGACAATGCTGCACTTTGCTTTGTAGGTTTTGTATTTGTTCTCAATTTAAAAAGAAACAACCAATCAGGTGTTTGCTTTCAAATAGACCAGATAATTTGCAGTTATGAGTTACACGTGGCATAACATCGCCTTTATATGCCTCCATATCCCTCTACATCAGGGATTCCTTACCAACTGTAGTGGTCTCCTTTTGGACCTCAGCAACTTTAGATGACACTTTCAACTCCAAACTGTGGGGCTGCAGAAGATCAAGCACTGAAAACCAGTGAATTGGCAAATACCAGCCCAGCATTCCATTTTTGTAGACTATTTGATCAAAAAAAGTTCTTAAGTAATCAATTTTTGAATGTCTTTTACCAGAAACCTGATTCTGGATTCACAGTAAATTCATAAAGTTTGCTTGAGGTTCAATAACCCACAGCAACCAATATTTGGCACATTTATTGCATTAACCCTAATCCCTAAAAATGATACCTGAATGCTTCTGTACATCCATATGGGAAACTAGCAACCAATCAGGTGTCACTTTTTAAACAACAGGCCAGATAATTTGCTGCAATGAGTTACACATGCTATAACATTGCGTTTATATGCTTTCATATCCCTCCATATCTAAACCAGGGATTCCTAACCAACTGTAGGGGTCCCCATATTGTTTAGGGTGAGTTTTCAGATGGACCTCAGCAACCTTAGAAGACAACTCAACTCCAAACTGTGGGGCTGCAGGAAACAAAAGATCGAGCAGTGAAAACCAGTAAATTGCCACATAATACCAGTCCAGCATTCCATTTTCTGTAGACTATGTGATCAAAGAAGTTCTTTAGTAACCCATTTTTGAAACTCTTTTACCTGAAACATGATTCGGGATTTATTGTAAAAGTTATAATGTTTGCTTGAGGTCCAGTAACCCACAGCAACCAAGCTTTGCCAAATTTATTACATCACCTGAATGATTCTGTATGTTTATATGGAAAGGGCTATATAACTTAATGCTAGACCCAATTAACTAGGGGCTGGTCCATCTCTCTATGTGGGTGTGTCTCTTTATCTTTGAAATGGGTGCAAGGAGTAACCCTAGGGGAGAGAAAAGAGATCTAGAAGCACAGGGAAGGTGCAGAACCAGAGAACAAGTGGACACCATTGGAGAGGAGAGTGACATTGCCTCAGAGCCAATGAATGATCAGGGTTGAAGCTAGCACACAGGAGAAGGAAGGCACTTTAGTCTAGAGCAGCCAATATAAGAAATTTCATAGCTCAACGAAAGCATCAAATGGCAAAATGTCACGGCCAATTTGGACATTTGAGAACCATGCCTGAATGAAATGAACATTTTCCCACTTATTTTCCAGAAAAAAACCTCTTGCTCCCTGATGAAGATCTTCCTGGTTTGCTTTTTGGCATGCCTGATAACCACGGCAATCGGAGTACTGATATTATCTCTAGTTTACGTGGGACAAGTTGGTCCCAAACCTGGCCAAGACATGATGGATTCTGCGGTGGAGGAAAAGCCTTCACAGAATAAAGCTGACAGTCGCTTCAGTTTTCTGAATCATCTTGGTACATCCAAGGTAGGTCTAAATTTTAATAGGGAAGCTAATTACAGTTTTTTATGGATATTCCTGTTCACTTACTAATACTGGATATATTGGCCAGTAACCCATAGCAACAGGTATTATATCATTTTCTTAATAATATTAGTCACTGATGAGTTCTGCAACTGCCAGCCTAGGACTGGTTGTGTAATTCCAGCACGAACTTTATCCATATACCTTGCATTGAAATAAAGATAGAAGATACTTTCCATAATCCATTAGTATGTCTGATATGAGCGTTTACATGTTATTTATGCCATTGTTGCCTTTAGTTTATCACACTTATTGTCTTACTGCACAGTCTGACTGCATAGTGGGCTTTATAACTATTGATTGGGGTGTAGGACTAGTAGGTTTGTACCTACTCTAACCATTCAACGCATCTTGAGATGTCCATGTGTATTCACAAGACATTGAAATTAAGTTGTCTATAGGAAGATACTTTCATTCATAAGCTTATCGCCACCCGCCCCTTGGCCTTCCAGTAGAACACACATTCATTGACTTGTTTGGGCCATTTTGTTGTTGATCTAGAACCCCAACATTTCAGTCACAACTTGTGCCACAAAAAGTTGGTGAATGATGTTGGCTGGAGTATTCTATGCAAGAGATTATGCTCTATGTAGTTCATCGCACCATTGATTAAATCAATTTTTAATTAATATATTTTCAAGGTTTTTAAATTTGAAGGAGGTGCCATCCAGTGGGCACGATTCCGGAACAACCCAAAGGATTACTCTACTGAGGCAGAAATGAGGTTTGGAACCAGTATCAACAAACATGAATCCAAAATGACTCTGGGCACCTTAAGGATTGTGAGCCAAGGACTGAGAGTCCCACACTGGCATTTTAATGCGAATGAACACGGGTTCCTGCTACAGGTATGTGAGTCTTGTTTGTATCGTTGTCCTTATAGCATTTATGGGTTTTATTGTTATACAAGTGTCACTGGTTTTATGGCTGAACAACAACCATAAAGTTATCATTTTATTAACGTATATATCCTATAACATATACAGGTATGGGACCTATTATCCAGAATGCTCGGGACCAGGGGTTTTCCGGATAAAGGATCTTTCCGTAATTTGGATCTCTATACCTTAAGTCTGCTAAAAATCATTTAGATATTGAATAAACCCAATAGGATTGTTCTGCCTCCAATAAGGATTAATTATATCTTAGTTGGGATCAAGTACAGGTACTGTTTTATTATTACAGAGAAAAGGGAATCATTTAACCATGAAATAAACCCAATAGGGCTGTTCTGCCCCCCAATAAGGGGTAATTATATCTTAGTTGGGATCAAGTACAGGTACTGTTTTATTATTACAGAGAAAAGGGAATCATTTAACCATTAAATAAACCCAATAGGACTGTTCTGCCCCCAATAAGGATTAATTATATCTTAGTTGGGATCAAGTACAGGTACTGTTTTATTATTACAGAGAAAAGGGAATCATTTAACCATTAAATAAACCCAATAGGACTGTTCTGCCCCCAATAAGGATTAATTATATCTTAGTTGGGATCAAGTACAGGTACTGTTTTATTATTACAGAGAAAAGGGAATCGTTTAACCATTAAATAAACCCAATAGGGCTGTTCTGCCCCCAATAAGGGGTAATTATATCTTAGTTGGGATCAAGTACAGGTACTGTTTTATTATTACAGAGAAAAGGGAATCATTTAACCATTAAATAAACCCAATAGGACTGTTCTGCCCCAATAAGGGGTAATTATATCTTAGTTGGGATCAAGTACAGGTACTGTTTTATTATTACAGAGAAAAGGGAATCATTTAACCATTAAATAAACCCAATAGGGGTGTTCTGCCCCAATAAGGGGTAATTATATCTTAGTTGGGATCAAGTACAGGTACTGCTTTATTATTACAGAAAAAAAGGATATCATTTTCAAAAATTAGAATTATTTTATTAAAATGGAGTCTATGGGAGAGGACCATTCCGTAATTTGGAACTTTCTGGATAATGGGTTTCCGGATAACGGATCCCATACCTGTATATAATAACATAGATGGTAAGGAACCTTCTGCTTTGCTACATCGGATAGTTTGTGTCTGCAAAGCTTCATAAATGGGCTGGAGGAAATGAGTTTTAGGCAACGAATCCAGTTTTGGTTATACTGGGAGATGTAGCAATCACTTATTCACCATTGTTCACTTTGTTTCTTTAGGGGAAAGCATGGATTGGTGTTGTAGACGAAGGGGGCAGTACGGTAACCACCTACAATGTTACTGCCGGGCAGGTCATTTTCTTTCCTAAAAACACACTGCACTGGGTGAAGAGCGTGGGTGACGAAGACTGTCTTTTCATCCTCTTCTTCACTACTCATGACGAACTGAGGACCCTTGATGTAGATGATGCTTTTTTTGGGACCCCAGAAGATATTGCTTCAAGATCACTGAAGGTTGGTAAAAATGACAGAGAAACAGTGTTTGTGCCTAAAGCAGAACAGCTTTGGTGATGTTTTTTTATTGTAAAGGGTAAATATCTGACCAGGGGGTCCATATCTTCTAACATTTTGCCAGGCAGCCCTGACCTTTGTAGGTAAGTCTGATAAAGGTTAGAGATTTATTTACTAGATTGACCCAGTGTGCGAGTAAAGGCACCGTAGTTCCCATTCAGTACATAATAACTCATTTCTTAGCATAGGACAGGAAATTCTATCAAAGAACTAGTTTTATTCAGAGGAAATTAGTCCTCCATCAAGCCTAAAGGTGGCCATACATGCCAAGTGAGCAGATCTTCTCCCGATATCCCCACCTATGGGTGGGCGATATTGGGCTATTTATTAGAATTAGAATGACGGGTATAGGCGTCCGTCGGTTTGGGGACCGCATCAATGAGCCAATGTGGTCCCTGATCCAACTAATTTTTAAACATGCCCGATCAAGATCTGGCTGATTTAAGGCCAGATATCGGTCGGGCAGGCCCATCGGTAGTGCCCATACAATTAGCTGCCGAATCGGTCTAAGGGTCCAATATCACAGCTAGAATTGGCCTGTGTATGGCCACCTTAACAGACATATTTCTGGAGTACACATATTAGGGAAAGCCATGTTTTCCTCCATTTATTGGATCATATCCTTCCAGTAAACTTGTAGAGGTTGACATTCCCACATCAAGTGAAGGAAGGAGGCATTCAGGCCCTGGCATCTGGGGCAATCGGATAGTGGTCGACCACCCATCCTTTGTAGTCTCATAGTTCTGATGGAGGAACTTAAATTGAATCATTCTGTCCTATATAAGGAGTCAGTTGCCTCCTCTCATTGCTACTCATACTACTTTAGGTAACAGTAGTAGTCACATTCACAAGTTCTACCAAGAAGTAAATTGTACACATAAAGAATGGCTGCTTCCTTCGGTATTGGTTGTCTCAGGCTTCTGGCTACATTCAAAAGGGGAATTCGTATCATCAACCTAATAGTGAGCACTGGGGAAGCCACTGAGCTACAGCTTTTCCTTGAAACCTCTCTTGTTGTCCTCCATACTTTTAGGGATCTCTTCAAATTAATATCAGTCAGGGCTACTAATCTCCCCAAACTGTCTTGAATACATTTTCCATTCTATAACACACCCATTGGCCCATACACATACTATCAAGAGCTTGATTGTTTTACCTCGGGTAAATGGGTCACTAAATGGGTTACAAAAACCTATAAAGGCAAACTTGTTTGCATTGTACATTTTTATTCTGCGAGTGACTTATATTCCACTCATAAGAACTGTGTTATTGTCTCGTTTCAGCCTGAAGGAGGGGTGCAGTTTATCAGGACATTTGAGAAGCAATTGGAAGATCAAGCAGTAAACCTCCCTGCAAACCTGAACGAGCTGATAAAAAACGCCAACTACGAGCAGTCGGCCAACTCTTCTGTCTGGAAGTACTTTTATGATCTGAAAGGTATTTACTACATCACTATCGGTGTGATTGCAAGGATATGGATTTGATATTGTAATTGTATGAATCACTGTTTGCAGTTGTGATTATAACTCAGCTGTACAGCACCCACTTTCTTGGGAAGGATAAGGAATTAAGGAACGACATAAAGCAGGGCCGGAACTAAGGGTGGGCAGAAGAGGCGCCTACCTAGGGCACAAGGGGGGGGGGCGCTAGGCAGGTACAGGTATAGGACCCATTATCCAGAATGCTCTGGACCAAGGGTTTGCCGGACAAGGGGTCTTTCTGTAATTTGGATCTTCATACCTTAAGTCTATTAAAAAATCATTAAAATATAAATTAAACCCAATAGGATTATTCTGCCCCCAATAAGGGGTAATTATATCTTAGTTGGGATCAAGTACAGGTACTGTTTTATTATTACAGAGAAAAGGGAATCATTTAACCATTAAATAAACCCAATAGGGCTGTTCTGCCCCAATAAGGGGTAATTATATCTTAGTTGGGATCAAGTACAGGTACTGTTTTATTATTACAGAGAAAAGGGAATCATTTAACCATTAAATAAACCCAATAGGGCTGTTCTGCCCCCAATAAGGGGTAATTATATCTTAGTTGGGATCAAGTACAGGTACTGTTTTATTATTACAGAGAAAAGGGAATCATTTAACCATGAAATAACCCCAATAGGGCTGTTCTGCCCCCAATAAGGGGTAATTATATCTTAGTTGGGATCAAGTACAGGTACTGTTTTATTATTACAGAGAAAAGGGAATCATTTAACCATGAAATAAACCCAATAGGGCTGTTCTGCCCCCAATAAGGGGTAATGATATCTTAGTTGGGATCAAGTACAGGTACTGTTTTATTATTACAGAGAAAAGGGAATCATTTAACCATGAAATAAACCCAATAGGGCTGTTCTGCCCCAATAAGGGGTAATTATATCTTAGTTGGGATCAAGTACAGGTACTGTTTTATTATTACAGAGAAAAGGGAATCATTTAACCATTAAATAAACCCAATAGGGCTGTTCTGCCCCCAATAAGGAGTAATTATATATTAGTTGGGATCAAGTACAAGGTACTTGATGCCAAATAAGATCCCACAATAATAATAATAATAATAATAAATCTATAACAATTTTGAATTATTTGATTAAAATGGAATCTATGGGAGATGGCCTTCTGGATAATGGGTTTCCAGATAACGGATACCGTACCTGTACTTTAAGTCTTACCTAGACTGCCATTATCTAAGGCAGATGTCACAATCTTCCTCTGCTCACTAACTTCATTTTATGCCAGCTGTGGACAGAGAGAACAGGGGCTGTCATTCCAGTTCCATTCTCTTGTGTAAAAACTGCTAATATCCTGAAAACTAAAAAAATTGAAAATAATAAAATAATGGATAATAAAAATATAACAATACAATACAATAATAAAATTAATAAAAACATGTTAATTGCAGAAGTGCTCAGAACTGTTTACATGAATTTAGTTTGAGAGTTTCTGTAATTTCTGCTTCCTTTCTTGTAGGCTCCAGAGAATTTATCTTCCCGGGGGGGATCATTCAGTGGGCGCGCTATCGCAAGAATGGAGTTGGCTTAAATGAGAATGAAAAAATCTACAGTGAATCTCTAAACCAGGTAAATCTAAAATGTCTTTTTATTGAGTTTGAATTTTTATCATCAACCTTGGTTTAATAAACCCCATACAATTATTAGGCCATTCTCCTACCGATATTCTGGCCAATGGTTCCCAACAAGTATGGCCATTTAATGAGAAGGGCCGCCCACATCCATTATAATGATAAAAAAAGTCTTTATTTTCCTTATTTGTGACATCACATTACAATAGTGATAAAAGCAGGTAACAAACATTCCCTGTGTTTGCTTTTGTGAAACGCGTATTGGCTTATGTAGAACTGGGAAGGCAGTAGGCAAAGTGACTAGTGCACAGCAAAATTGTTAGACTGAGAAAGAGAATCTAAAGTTATATCCTGCTGATAGGTCCTAACGCGTTTCGCACCATTGGGTGCTTCATCAGAGGAAGTCTAATAAAGCACCCAATGGTGCGAAACGCGTTAGGAGGGCGGAGTAAGGGTACCATGAGGCACTGGGAGACACCTGTTTGTCATGTTTGCAATCTTTTTTTTTAAATGTTTTGTAAATTGAGCCAATAAATGGTTGTTTATTTCACTGATTCATTTGTTGAGTAAAGTGACTAGTGCCCTGGCAAATGGAACAGGAAAGGAAAAGTCGCTGCGACTTTTCGCTGCGAAAATTTGACTTTTTTGAGTTATTGCACAAGAAAACAGTGTCAAAAACCCAAAACCTCTAAAGTTTTGTGACAAAAGAAGGATCTTCATGGAAAGGGACCTGTGCCATTGACTTCTACCTAAACTTGACAAGTTTAACGTGGCGAATGGTCGGATTTGGATTTGTAGCTGTTTAGACACATAGTAAATCGCATTTTCTTTCCCTAAAAACCAAATCAAGAAAAAAAATCAGATGGTTAGTAAATGGGCCCCTTAATAAATGAGAGGTGGCCTAATTGACACCACTGAGTTTCTGTAGTTCCATCAGTTGAACCCAAGAGAATGAGGCTCATAGAACATTATTATATTTGCCTACAATTTGATCCAAGTTCAGGAGAGCTCAACTGGACAAGAAAAAGAGCAAAGTCAGAGGAGTACTGGAGGCCTCAGGGAAATGCTAGGGGAATGTTCTAATCCTGTTTCCTTTGTCCCGACTAGAACGCCGACACACTCACCCTCGGGACCCTACGGATATTCTCAAATGGCCTCAGGCAACCGCATTTCCACTTCAATGCGCATGAGATGGGATATGTCATCAGTGGATGTGGTCAGGTAATTTACCTTTACAGGCTTATTCATTTATGGCAAAAGACAAGATTTAGCTTCCAATGAATTCCCTGGTTACATAGAAATACAAGTAACTTCCATTATCTGGCTGCCATTGTAGAATTACTAAAGGGTACTAAAGAAAGTAGAGAACTTTCCATTGAATAGATAGCTATGTATAATTACTAAAGGTAGCAGAGAGCCTTTGATTGGATAGCTGGCTAGGCATAATTACCAAAGGTAGTAAAGAGCCTTTGATTGGATAGCTGGCTAGGCATAATTACCAAAGGTAGTAAAGAGCCTTTGATTGGATAGCTGGCTAGGCATAATTACCAAGGGTAGTAAAGAGCCTTCATTGGATAGCTGGCTAGGCATAATTACTAAAGGTAGTAAAGAGCCTTTGATTGGATAGCTGGCTAGGCATAATTACCAAGGGTAGTAAAGAGCCTTCATTGGATAGCTGGCTAGGCATAATTACTAAAGGTAGTAAAGAGCCTTTGATTGGATAGCTGGCTAGGCATAATTACCAAAGGTAGTAAAGAGCCTTCATTGGATAGCTGGCTAGGCATAATTACTAAAGGTAGTAAAGAGCCTTTCATTGGATAGCTGGCTAGGCATAATTACTAAAGGTAGTAAAGAGCCTTTCATTGGATAGCTGGCTAGGCATAATTACTAAAGGTAGTAAAGAGCCTTTGATTGGATAGCTGGTTAGGCATAATTACTAAAGGTAGCAGAGAGCCATTGATTGGATAGCTGGCTAGGCATAATTACTAAAGGTAGTAAAGAGCCTTCATTGGATAGCTGGCTAGGCATAATTACTAAAGGTAGTAAAGAGCCTTTCATTGGATAGCTGGCTAGGCATAATTACTAAAGGTAGTAAAGAGCCTTTGATTGGATAGCTGGCTAGGCATAATTACTAAAGGTAGTAAAGAGCCTTTCATTGGATAGCTGGCTAGGCATAATTACTAAAGGTAGCAGAGAGCCATTGATTGGATAGCTGGCTAGGCATAATTACTAAAGGTAGTAAAGAGCCTTCATTGGATAGCTGGCTAGGCATAATTACCAAAGGTAGTAAAGAGCCTTCATTGGATAGCTGGCTAGGCATAATTACTAAAGTTAGTAAAGAGCCTTTCATTGGATAGCTGGCTAGGCATAATTACTAAAGTTAGTAAAGAGCCTTTGATTGGATAGCTGGCTAGGCATAATTACTAAAGGTAGTAAAGAGCCTTTCATTGGATAGCTGGCTAGGCATAATTACTAAAGGTAGTAAAGAGCCTTTGATTGGATAGCTGGCTAGGCATAATTACTAAAGGTAGTAAAGAGCCTTTCATTGGATAGCTAGATGGGCATAATTACTAAAGGAAGTGGAGAACCTTTCAGTGGATATCAGGCTAAATATAATTGCAGAAGGAAATAGAGTGTCTTTACTTGGATAGCTAGCTAGCATAATTACTAGCACTGAGCATAATTAATAAAGGAAGAGACCCACTACACAAGGCCTGGGTGGTCCCCCCTATTTAGACCCCCTCAAAACAGCTTGGTGCTATGCTCTTTTAATAATGAATTATAAACATTACTGCCAAATGCAAACAATGGTTATTTTCCATTGCCAAACACAGTGGACAGAATGGCTGTACTAACACAATTTATACTGTGCCTTTGTTTGTCAAACCAGAAATGAATTACTAACCAAGCAATTCTGCTTACAGATTGGAATTGTAGGGGACGAGCCTGTTTCTGAGTTTACGGTGGGCGTCGGCGATGTGTTCTTCTTTCCAATTGGGACTCAGCATTACATCAAAAGCGCGTGTGTAGAAGATTTATTGATGATACTGGCCTTCAGCACTGGGAACCAGGTGTGTTACATCTACCAGTTTATATTTAGCTATGAGTAAATGGCCTAAGACCTATGTTTGGCTAAAGTGCTAGCAACACTTGTAGCAAATTGTGTATTTGTCCATGTGTTTATTGAGCAACTCATTTTTCCTTGCACTGAATGATGCAAATATTATTAGAATGTGTGTTAACTGTAGACTTACAAGAAAAGCCTGAGGCTGAAATGGTCAGTTCACATTAACTTTTATAGCCTAGTTCAGTGTTGTCCAACTTACTACATGTAGTGGGCGATTACTTCCCATACAGCATGTTAGAGGGCCGGATTATATTAAAATGATGATGGTCATACAATGACCCTAGGAGCCCTAGAGAAAACTGGGGGCCATAAAAACCCTTTGGAGGGCCATATCCAGCCCATGGCCTCCAATTGGACAGCCCTGGCCTATTTTATAAAACCTGGAGAAGAGTTAAAAACAAATAGGTTACAAAAGGCCCTGTTTTTTGCACTTTGCATGTTGTCCCACTACTCTAATAGGCAACATTCATTACTCAATAGACTCTTTCGAGCTTGGTTCCTGCAGGGATTGAGAAATATGCTTTGCATTGGCTTAGACACTAAAGGTTATAGAAATCAATATTAAAAAAATGATAACCCAAAAGGGGAAATTATATTTCATGCTACACTAGAGCTTTGAGGATATACAGGGCAACAAGATGACCTCTTTATGTTCACAGTTCTGGTGCACCCAGTGCAATTCGAGTGCAGCAACCCAAGTGTAAAGAGGTATAATAGACAAAAACATAGAATCCTAGGTCAGAAAAATGTTTGTCAGCATAAATATGTATGTATGTATATCTTTATTTATAAAGTGCTACTTATGTACGCAGCGCTGTACAGTAGAATACATTAATACAAACAGGGGGTTATTAAGATAATAATAGATAAATACACAGTATAACAATAAATACAAATAAATACAAGATACAGTTGCAATAAGCTAAGAGTGAAAGACACAAGAGGATGGAGGTCCGTGCCCCGTAGAGCTTACAATCTGGGAGGGTAAATTACAGACACAAGTAGGCAAATATAAGGGCTGTAGGTCACAAATATAGGTGTAAATATGCATTATTGTCTATGTTGAAAATATATTGGTTGTGCTGTCTTTACTAAATATGTTTTCCTGTTCCCCAGCTACAAACCCTGGATATGGATGATTATTTCCATGCCACCTCTGATCACATCCTTGCTCAGCTCTTCCTAAAGAAACAACCAGAATTCAAGAAGATCCCAGTATTTACAGAGGACCAAGCTGTGAACATACCTTAATTCCAGTTTAGGTGTCCCATTCACCGTCACGTTGCCTTTGCTATATGAGCTAGCTTGCAGCTCTGATGTCTGTCTATATCTACTGGTTGGGATTCAGGACTTCAACTTTGGTTAAGATGACTTAGACCTTTTGGGTAACGCTTGAAGACTCTGATAAATGCACGTGATAGAATGTTCATAGGAAACATCCTTGTACTTCTACCTTATAGAGTATGACTGGTCATGGTAATGTTACTAACAAAGGTCATGCTAGCATTTTCATGCATGATCCTGCAATATCTTATCTTGGATATTTATATTAATATAAAGAAACAGACCTAGGTCCACCTTGCCCACCCCGTTACTCATCTCTGTGAAAAGACTAGATTACTCCTTATTCTAGTTGACTCCTCAAATACTCATTGTAGATGTAGATGACTGGGGTGTAAGTATCTATCATAATCACTTCAAGATCAAGATCTCCTTTTGGATGAGGTCAATGATTGGTAGTCCATATTGGGATTAGGCAGAAGTTTGGCATTCAGGCCAATAATGAGATCAGATTAGGGTCTGTATGGACCAGTCAGAAGAAGATTGCTTTAGTCAATCCAGTCCTTGTCCCATGGGGTTTTCCAGGTTGCCCAACTGATGTCTGGCTGAGCAGGCAAGTATTTTGTTCCTATACATGGGCTCAATTGGCACACAATATTGCCTGTGTAAGGCCAGTGTAACTGCTGTTCTTTTGTTGCTTGTACCCTCTATGGCAGTGATCCCCAACCAGTGTCTCAGGGGCAACATGTTGCTCACCAACCCCCTTGGATGTTGCTCCCAGTGGCCTCAAAGCCTGTGCTTATTTTTGAATTCCTGACTTGGGGGCAAGTTTTGTTGCATTTAAATCAAGTGTACTGCCAAACAGAGCCTTCTGTAGGCTGCCAGATAAGGGCTACCAAATAGCCAATCATAGCTCTTATTTGGCACCTCTGGAACTTTTTTCATGCTTGTGTTGCTCCCCAACACTTTTTCCATTTGAATGTTGCTCACAGGTATAAAAGGTTGGGGACCCCTGCTTAATGGCAATTACATTTTGTTAGATGCCTTTTTTTCTCTTTTTTTCCTATAGGTCACAGATGTGATTCCCATTTTCTTAGGAAAGGAACTGTACTGTATAAAGGATCCCTAATAAGTTTTATCTAAGGGGAGCTGTTGTGAATCAAAATATATGTTATTTATGGTATATCTGCAAGAATATTTTTGTATTTTTGATTAATAAAATAATTCTTATTTGTTTCCAAGATATTAATGTTTCACTACAACCCCCTTATCTGCAGTAGCTCTGATCTCTCATACATGGGGCTTCATCAGATTTCTTTCCAGAGAGCACTGCCCCCAATGGGGTGGCTTTTGGAGACCCGAGTTTATTGTACTGACCTGGCCACGGTCTATTATCTGCTATATATACTGTAAATATAATTGCAATCTTTATAAAATGTTATTGATTTTGTTTACACTGATCTTATGAACGAAACAGTCTTTATAAATGTAAATAAAGTATTTTCTTTTTAAATACTGTCTGAATTTTTCTGCTGTCAGTTCATGATATAATTCTAATAAATAGGTGTGCACTGATCCCAACTAAGATATAATTACCCCTTATTGGGGGCAGAACAGCCCTATTGGGTTTATTTAATGGTTAAATGATTCCCTTTTCTCTGTAATAATAAAACAGTACCTGTACTTGATCCCAACTAAGATATAATTACCCCTTATTGGGGGCAGAACAGCCCTATTGGGTTTATTTCATGGTTAAATGATTCCCTTTTCTCTGTAATAATAAAACAGTACCTGTACTTGATCCCAACTAAGATATAATTAACCCTTATTGGGGGCAGAACAGCCCTATTGGGTTTATTTCATGGTTAAATGATTCCCTTTTCTCTGTAATAATAAAACAGTACCTGTACTTGATCCCAACTAAGATATAATTACCCCTTATTGGGGGCAGAACAGCCCTATTGGGTTTATTTAATGGTTAAATGATTCCCTTTTCTCTGTAATAATAAAACAGTACCTGTACTTGATCCCAACTAAGATATAATTACCCCTTATTGGGGCAGAACAGCCCTATTGGGTTTATTTCATGGTTAAATGATTCCCTTTTCTCTGTAATAATAAAACAGTACCTGTACTTGATCCCAACTAAGATATAATTACCCCTTATTGGGGGCAGAACAGCCCTATTGGGTTTATTTAATGGTTAAATGATTCCCTTTTCTCTGTAATAATAAAACAGTACCTGTACTTGATCCCAACTAAGATATAATTACCCCTTATTGGGGGCAGAACAGTCCTTAGGGGTTTATTTCACGTTTAAATGATTCCCTTTTGTCTGCTACCTACTCCTAGTTCAGTGGTGTAACAATAGAGGAAACGGGGGGGGGGGGGGGGGGGGGGGCAAGGGGCAGGAGAACCTGGACTGCAGGGTCTGCTTCCTCTATAGAAATCCCCCCCCAGCTGCGCTCCTACCTGACAGCTGGGAGTAGATGGGAGGGGCACACAGGTGGGTGGGGCTGGATAAGGTGAATATTTGCAGGGGGGCCCGCCACTGCCCTATTCTGTTCACTGGAAACAGCATTTCTTTTAGTTCAGAGTGATTTGGAAAAGAATCCTGTATTGCACATCAATTAACCTTTTATATATTTTGAAAATAATCACTTCTATATGATGCCCATTTAGCTAAAAACACATTTTCATTGATCACAGCCAGTAATGCCTAATTAATAACTCACACAATGGGATATCTGTGTACAACACTTTACTACAGACACTACTTGTGTCTTTCTACACATCAACCTCTTCCTCCAACATTTCCTTAGACCCATTGCGCCATTCCTTGCCGCTATACAGAGGCAATCATTGCCAAATAGGTTGTGCAGAAATATTCTGGGTGTGGGTTAGCATCTAACCCACAACTCCTAAGGGTGAAGACACACAGAGCTACTAGTAGCAGCTACTTGTCACGGCTACAGAAATAGACAATGCTGATCATTTACTGATAATTGTCCCTACGTGTGTTTTAGCAGAGGCAATTCTCAGTATTGTCTATGGCAGGGGATTTTCTGGCGTTTAGTAGCTGTGACAAGTAACTGCTACTAATAGCTCTGTGTGTCTTTACCCTAAGAGTGTGCTAGAAGACATTCTACTATTCACTTTCAACACCTTGTTCTTGGGGTCCCTTTTCCTGACTTGTCTAAGGCTTGGGTTACCGTAGGCTGAACTGGACTCCTTTACTAAGGCCTAATGCTACCTTAGGCCCTCTGGGAGTTTAACCCCCTGCTAGGATAGAGTCCAGGAGAGAAAAAGTCATGTGCTCCCTCCCATTATATAAACCAAAGGGCACAAGATTGAGTAGTAAGACCCTGTTGCACTACATTTAAGGCGAACTAAGCGCTGGCAATCTTTCTTTCTCTTTGGGGGGAATTCACAAAAGTGGCGACATTGAGACAAAATAAAAGTGGAGATAGATTAGTCGGATTTTCCACCTAATTCATAAACCTCTATCTCCACTTTTGTGAATTCCCCCCCATAGGGTTGCCACCTGGCCAGTAAAACTTACACTTGGTGCCAATGTTATTATTAGGGAAAAAAGTAAAAATATACAACGGACAGATTTTTTTTTTCCAGAAAAGGTGTCAACCGTATTGACACAGGGTCACAAATAGGGATGTTCTTTTTGTGTGTATTATAAGGGGGAAGTGCCCACGGGGATACTCACTGGTACAGGTATAGGACCCGTTATCCAGAATGCTTGGGACCAAGGGTATTCTGGATAAGGGGTCTTTCCGTAATTTGGATATCCATACCTTAAGTCTACTAAAAAAAATAATTTAAACATAATTTAAAACCAATAGGGCTGTTCTGCCCCCAATAAGGGGTAATTATATCTTAGTTGGGATCAAGTACAGGTACTGTTTTATTATTACAGAGAAAAGGGAATCATTTAACCATTAAATAAACCCAATAGGGCTGTTCTGCCCCAATAAGGGGTAATTATATCTTAGTTGGGATCAAGTACAGGTACTGTTTTATTATTACAGAGAAAAGGGAATCATTTAACCATTAAATAAACCCAATAGGGCTGTTCTGCCCCAATAAGGGGTAATTATATCTTAGTTGGGATCAAGTACAGGTACTGTTTCATTATTACAGAGAAAAGGGAATCATTTAACCATTAAATAAACCCAATAGGACTGTTTTGCCCCAATAAGGGGTAATTATATCTTAGTTGGGATCAAGTACAGGTACTGTTTTATTATTACAGAGAAAAGGGAATCATTTAACCATTAAATAAACCCAATAGGACTGTTTTGCCCCAATAAGGGGTAATTATATCTTAGTTGGGATCAAGTACAGGTACTGTTTTATTATTACAGAGAAAAGGGAATCATTTAACCACTAATAAACCCAATAGGGCTGTTCTGCCCCAATAAGGAGTAATTATATCTTAGTTGGGATCAAGTACAGGTACTGTTTTATTATTACAGAGAAAAGGGAATAATTTAACCATTAAATAAACCCAATAGGGCTGTTCTGCCCCCAATAAGGGGTAATTATATCTTAGTTGGGATCAAGTACAGGTACTGTTTTATTATTACAGAGAAAAGGGAATCATTTAACCATTAAATAAACCCAATAGGACTGTTCTGCCCCAATAAGGGGTAATTATATCTTAGTTGGGATCAAGTACAGGTACTGTTTTATTATTACAGAGAAAAGGGAATCATTTAACCATTAAATAAACCCAATAGGGCTGTTCTGCCCCAATAAGGGGTAATTATATCTTAGTTGGGATCAAGTACAGGTACTGTTTTATTATTACAGAGAAAAGGGAATCATTTAACCATGAAATAAACCCAATAGGGCTGTTCTGCCCCCAATAAGGGGTAATTATATCTTAGTTGGGATCAAGTACAGGCACTGTTTTAGTATTACAGAGAAAAGGGAATCTTTGTGCAACTTCGGAAATGAAGAAGAAGACTGTATTTCCCCAGTCTGACCTGCAACCAACCCGAACCCACAATGGTCCCCCAAATTTTATCCCTAACCCTGAACTATAAACCCACAGGTCCTGTGAGTCAAAACGCACATAACTAAAATGATCCAATCTGTGATTGTGGCTATAAAAGGTACCGATTAGTCTAACAGCTCAGCCACTGGGTAAAAGGGTAACATTTAAAATGAATCTCTTTGGCACCATCCAATCAGCTGACCCATTCCCAACTGGTAACCATAAAGCCGGGTGATTAGGAACTGGCACAGAATAGCCGCCCACTGAACTCAGGGCAGTTCTAATCAGCGGCCACAGGAGGGGGGCAGCCTGTTGGGAATTTAGTTTATCTGGTATTTTACCAGCCTGATCTGTAAAATGCTTGATTTCAGTGATATTAATATAGAGGAAAGCTCCCAACATATAGAAAGTGCATTACACTGGAGAAACATGATTAGCTTTGGTGGGTTGGTACTGTATAAAGCTGATTGGAGGAATGGGTCAAATGCAATTTTTAATTCTCTGGGTTTTCTGGGACCATTATGATCAAGGAACAGTTCAGGAGTCATAGTCACACTATTTAGGTCAAATCTGTGGCGCTGGCATCATAAAAGTTTTCATTAGGTCTTGCAACCCATAGCGACCAATCAGATGTTTGCTCTCAAGGGTGGCCAGCAAGGCTGCTTGACTTAATTGGGGGGTTGTAAGACCAGGTGCCATTTTCATTATCCCCCTTGTGTAGCTTTATATACCATTGTTATGAGTGTGCTCCTCATCTCCTTTCCAATAGATATTCCCATTGTAAAGTCACTGATTCAGTGGTACAGTGATACTCAGGAATGGTGTGGAGGTTGTATTCCTCCTTCTTATCCTCTCATCTGATTGATGTTATGATGAGACCCAATCTCCCATCAGGCTATAGAATCAATTAATGGGAAAGAGTATCTGGCTTTACGAATTAACCATTCATTTACTCCCCACTGCAGCACAAATGGCCTAATGGGCTCTACTAGTGCACAAGCTATAACCTATACAGGGCAATCTAATCTGTAAATGTATACAGTATAGATATATATTGCCAACAGAGGCAGCTCCTCCCCACATCATATATGTGTCATTGGTCTGTGGGCCACAGGGAATGACTTCTGTCCCTTCTGTAGTAATGTTGGATTTGTTTATTAGAATTAGATATTCAAAATTCCAACATCTGAGAGTTTTGACCAGTAATCATGACTTCTCAAATCCTTTATCTGGGGCCATGAGTTAATGCTACTCTGGAAACTGCACACCTGATCTGTATGTACAGTGGAGGAAATAATTATTTGACCCCTCACTGATTTTGTAAGTTTGTCCAATGACAAAGAAATGAAAAGTCTCAGAACAGTATCATTTCAATGGTAGGTTTATTTTAACAGTGGCAGATAGCACATCAAAAGGAAAATCGAAAAAATAACTTTAAATAAAAGATAGCAACTGATTTGCATTTCATTGAGTGAAATAAGTTTTTGAACCCTCTAACAAAAAAAGACTTAATACTTAGTGGAAAAACCCTTGTTTGCAAGCACAGAGGTCAAACGTTTCTTGTAATTGATGAGCAAGTTTGCGCACATTTTAGGAGGAATGTTGGTCCCACTCCTCTTTGCAGATCATCTCTAAATCCCTAAGGTTTCTGTCTCTGTGCAACTCTGAGCTTGAGCTCCCTCCATAGGTTTTCTATTGGATTAAGGTCCGGAGACTGACTAGGCCACTCCATGACCTTAATGTGCTTCTTCTTGAGCCACTCCTTTGTTGCCTTTGCTGTATGTTTTGGGTCATTGTCGTGCTGGAACACCCATCCACGACCCATTTTCAGTTTCCTGGCAGAGGGAAGGAGGTTGTCATTCAGGATTTCACGATACATGGCTCCGTCCATTTTCCCGTTAATGCGAATAAGTTGTCCTGTGCCCTTAGCAGAAAAACACCCCCAAAGCAAAATGTTTCCACCCCCATGCTTGACGGTGGGGACGGTGTTTTGGGGGTCATAGGCAGCATTTTTCTTCCTCCAAACACAGCGAGTTGAGTTAATGCCAAAGAGCTCTATTTTGGTCTCATCAGACCACAGCACCTTCTCCCAGTCACTCACAGAATCATTCAGGTGTTCATTGGCAAACTTCAGACGGGCCTGCACATGTGCCTTCTTGAGCAGGGGGACCTTGCAAGCCCTGCAGGATTTTAATCCATTGCGGTGTAATGTGTTTCCAATGGTTTTCTTGGTGACTGTGGTCCCTGCTAATTTGAGGTCATTAACTAACTCCTCCCGTGTAGTTCTAGGATGCTTTTTCACCTTTCTCAGAATCATTGACACCCCACGAGGTGAGATCTTGCGTGGAGCCCCAGAGCGAGGTCGATTGATGAACAATCGCACCAACAGTTGTCACCTTCTCTCCCAGCTTCTTGCTAATGGTTTTGTAGCCCATTCCAGCCTTGTGCAGGTCTACAATTTTGTCTCTGACATCCTTGGACAGCTCTTTGGTCTTTCCCATGTTGGAGAGTTTGGAGTCTGCTTGATTGATTGATTCTGTGGACAGGTGTCTTTTATACAGGTGACTAGTTAAGACAGGTGTCCTTAATGAGGTTGACTAATTGAGTAGAAGTGTCTAACCACTCTATGGGAGCCAGAACTCTTAATGGTTGGTAGGGGTTCAAAAACTTATTTCACTCAATGAAATGCAAATCAGTTTCTATCTTTTATTTAAAGTTATTTTTTCGATTTTCCTTTTGATGTGCTATCTGCCACTGTTAAAATAAACCTACCATTGAAATGATACTGTTCTGAGACTTTTCATTTCTTTGTCATTGGACAAACTTACAAAATCAGTGAGGGGTCAAATAATTATTTCCTCCACTGTACATTACATGATAAGAAGGTACAGGTTCAGCTGTTAAACACAGAGGGGCCCATTCTCAAATAAAAACTCTATAAATAAAATTTGATGTACCATCCTGTTACTGGACTTGCACCTCTGTGTGTGTATTTGTTGGGTATGTATGTAATATACGTGTGTATGCACATGTAATGTGTGTGTAGTTGGGCCTATCTGGGTCGCTCTAGGCAGAACACAGTCACATTCCTGATTAGGGATGCACAGGGCAATGTGATGCCAGCCGGCCCGTACCTGAGTAAATCTGTTACTGACACGGTGCAGAGCTGCTGTAGATTCAGAAGCATAGAGCTGCCTGTTTCCTTATTCTAGATACAGTCTGACCTCTACATCCCCCTGGCGTTCCTCTTCTATAGGCACCGGGCTGGGCAGCCTTCTCTTTCCATGGCACCTTATGTGCAGATCTGGCGTAGCCCTGACGTCTCTATGCACCATACATGAGCTTTATATAGTCCAAGGGGCAGCGGGGGATAATGCACACGTGCAGTCCCAGGGCTAGTCATTTGGATCCCTACCAGGCAGCAGATCTGCCAAGATGGTTCTGACACCAGGTAAGAGGGAGTGACCTGGCCCAGTAGATTTGTAACAGAAGGGGAGCAGCAGTAGCTGGCAAGTGGACATTAGTGGCACCCCCTGGCAGCTTCGACTTTTGTTTTCCTTTAGATTAGGTTTAATAAACATATGGGGGCCACTGACTAGGGATTCTCTCAGCTTCTCACATAGGCACAGCAGTGTAATAATATCAGTTTAAAGAAGAGTTTATCCAAATAATAACCCTACCCCCCGCCGTAAATGGCCATAGAACATCAGCAGTAACATTAAAGGGGTAGTGACCTTCGATAAATTATGTTATAGAAGGGTTATAAAGGGCGGAAATGCAGTTCTCTGGGCTCAGCCATATTCTGGGCACACAATAAGCCCTACCCTCATACTTATGTCAGGGAAACAATATGGCAACTTCCTTCCATATGTATAAATACAAAGATACAGAGAAAGAATATTCTGTGTGCCTACTAATCAGTATCCTAATACTGTACTGTATATGGGAAATAATATGGCACCTCCCATCCATGGATATAAATACAAATATACAGAGAAGGATGTATACAGGATGTATACTAATCTGTACCCTTATACTACCGGTAAGGGATCATTTATCCAGAAACCCATGATCCAGAAAGCTCTGAATTACAGGAAGCAAACAATTCTGATTTTTAGATTTAAAATATTTTTTCCCTCTGTAATAACTAAACAGGGCCTTATACATAAGGGTAACTAAGCTGCATGAATAATATACTTATATGCTCACATATACTTCTATGTATTCATGCAGCTTAGTTACCTTCAAATGATCAAATGATTTTTGGCAGACTTAAGGTATGGTGATCAAATATTTCTTATCCAGAAAACCCCAGGTACAAACAATTCTAGATCCTACACCTGTATATCAATAAGGAAATAATATGGCAGCTTCCAGCCATATGTATAAGCAGTTATTCCCTGACACTGTACTATCTATAAAAATAACAAAATGATTGGTGAACTTTGTATAAAATACTTACAATTGTACAAATCCAAAAAATAGGAAAAAAGCTTCAGCAGGTTTTCTGCAAAACATTTATTGTGGGTAGTGGTAACACAACATGTTTTGGTTCAATACCCAATACCCCTTTATCAAGTGTACTAGTTACTAATAACTAAATGTACTATTTTTTGGATTTCTACAACTGTACAATCTATGTAAAACAATATGGCAGCCATTCTGTACATACAATAAGTTATATCAGTTTCCCAAAGTGTGAGGTGTTCTCCCAGGGAATGTGGGATACAGCATTGGGGGGAAGCCGCATTTATTAAACAAAAGAAAGGGGTGCGGGGACCAGGGCCGGAACTAGGGGTAGGCAGAAGAGGCACCTGCCTAAAGTGTAACGGTGGGGGGTGCCAGGCAGGTACCTCTTCTTTCACCTACCTCTAGTTCCGGGCCCATTCCCCTCACTACAGTAACCTCCTCCAGCAGCCCCGGCCCCTGGCGGGGACCCAAACTGTTCTGCAGCAGCGGCACAGATCAGGTCCTCTGTTGGGTTCTGGGATCTCTGTTGCGTTATATCCCACAGGGGCAGGGGGGGCCGCTGTCAGAATCAGCAAGCAGGCAGGTACTAGGAAGCTCCCAAATGTCTTATGTGACTGCCGCTTGCTGGTTTGAACAGAGTAGTCTCCCCATAGGGTGGTTTAGCTGGGGTGCCCCAGGGGTAAAGTTTGTTCTGACAGGGAGCCTCCACTCATGGGTGCTGCTGTGAAAACTCATCAGATAGGGGGCAGCAAAACAAAGAAAAGCATGGGAGATACAATGGAAGGGGATACAGTGTAGTAAAAAGAAAAGACAAAAAAGCATGAGAAGGAGGGATAGAATGGTGGGGATCTTATCAAAAAACTGAACGTTGAGAGAACCTATTGTCAGATTCTAATAAGCTAGAAATATATAGGTAGCAGAATAATGTGTGTGTGTGTCATTATCATAGCAGGGCAACTAAAAGCTTCTGTGCCCCACAGGGAGACCATTTTGTGGACCTCTAAATAATATGTTTTTTATGCCAAGTGATTTATAGCAATATGTCTCTGTTGGGGTAAGATTTAAATGGGAAAATGAGAAACAATGATAATAAATGCAATGTTAGGTATATCTGCCTCCACTTACTTACACCTTTAATGGGACTGTGTTCTGCAAACCAATGATGGAGAAGAACCTGGGGGCACTTGTGGGCAATAAACTTGGCTGTAGCAAGTAATGCCAGGCAGCTGCAGGGGGGCCATCTGAGTTTTTAATTACCGGAGCAGTGAAAATGCCAACAGAGTATATCCCATTTGTGCCCAGGGCCTTACATGTGTGATTATACTGTGTCCCTCGGTTCCACCCCTCCCCACTGTCACCCCCTCATAATAGTCAGATAGAGGGACTGGTGGTAGATAAGGCCATGGGGGGGCAGAACAAATCTTTGGCTCACACCAGTATTGTAAGGTTTGGCACTAATGTCAACATTATTAGGGGGGGCACTGTTACTATTATTGATTAGTAGCTGAGGTACCCAGCCATACCCAAGATGACCTTAGATTGTAAGCTCCACTGGGCAGGATTTGGGACTATTTAAATCGAAGACCAGCGAGGTAACGCCACCTTGTGGCTCAAAATGGAAAAAAGCTTCTATTTTACATAACTGTGTTACTATTGCTGTAATCAATTATTATTGACTCTATGTGCTGTGTTAAAAGGGAAGTTCACTATTATTACATACAATAAATACATATATTGTACATAATATAATTTTAAGGTCGATTCTAAGCAACTTTTTCATTTGTTTTTTGAAAATGATTCTTTCAGATCTTTCTCTTTACAGGGAAAAAAGGGGCGGCAGTGAGGCTCAGGGGTTGGCAGTGTTACCTTGTAGAACTGCAGTCCTGAGAGGCCTGGGCACCATCTGCAAAGAGTCTGTATGATCTCCCCTCTCTGCGTGGCTTTCCCCCAACATTCCAGAAACATACAGACAAGATAACTGATAAAAGAAACACAAGGTGATTTAGAATGTAAGCTTCACTGGTCAGGGAAAGCAATGAGCCATGTAAGTGTGTCAGTGTTGAATTAAGCATAATAGTTCTGGTTGTCACTGACCAGAGCAACAAAAAACAACTGAAACTTTAACTTTATTGTTATTTAATATGTGCTGCCTGGTTGCTAGGATGAGTAAGCCCTAGATAGCATTTTAAATTACAATCCTAGAAACTAGTACCCATGCCTTCTCAACCAGCCCCGTGCCCACAACCCATTACTGGGGGCACCTATTAGCAAAATGGGTGTTTCCCTGAGGCAGAGTAAGGGAAACACCCATTATGCACCACCCAGTGAGTAACTCATTCAGCACCATGGCTAACACATTCCATTGATTAATAGCCCCCCCAGGACTCTCTATAGAATGTACTTAGTGAGCACTGGGGCCCAAAACTGCTCAGCATATTCTAGATGGGGCCTTACCTGTGCTGTTTAAAGGGGAAGTATGACCCCCTGTAAGTCTATACCCCTTTAATACAGGACAGGACCTTGCTGGCCCCTCCTGTTGCTGCCTGGCATTGCTTGTTATAGCCAAGTTTATTGCCCACAAGTGCCCCCAGGTCCTTCTCCATCATGGATTTGCTTTATTTAGTCCCATTAACGGTGTAAGTGGAGGCAGATATACATAACATTATATTTATCATTGCTTTTCATTTTCCCCATTATATCTCACACCCCCTATGCCAGTGACACCTTAAGGTAAAATTTGTAGCACCCCTTATTGCTATAAATCACTTGGCATACTCTCCCCCAGGCACTTTCCTACCCTGCTGTGCCCAAAGAACTGTATTTCTGCCCCTGAACCCTAATGGGCATTTCAGGACCCTCAGTCCTCCCTGGGGGAGAACATTGCTGGCAAAAGAAGGGTCAAAGTGCAACACTGGGCATGCTCAGTAAGGGGCTCCCCCACCTGTAGGGCCCTCGCATCCGTTATCCCCTTATGAGGCTTATGGGATGTTAATATCATTTCATTAAGGACAACTGGGGGGGAAGGAGAGTTACTGTAAAATAGTGCCGCACCCTAATGTGAGTTATTAGGGATCTCCCCTACTTAATTTAGGAAATTCACAGATATATTCAGGAAATTTTACTGAATGATGTATTTATTGCACAAGGACTTTACCTATTTAATAAATACTTGCAATTAAAGGGGGATTTGGGTTTATCTTGCTGACAGTTTCTGTGGGCAGTTAAAGTGGCGCCCCCCCTTGAGGCGCAGTGAGAGTGGGAATGAGAGGAACTGAGGGGAGGGGTCTGTGCTGATAATCGGCTTTTCTTATATTTTATCTTTCAGTGTTTGTCAGTGAATATGGAATGTTTCTTACTCAGCATTTGCAAACTGACCGCAATACGTGATTGGCTGCATATTTAATTGTTTACCCATTATCTACATCCCTCTGGTGCATTTATAACCTCTCATAATCCCTTTTGATTGTATTAAGTTCACCTTTTGATAATATCTTTCCCTCAACTCCCTTTGCCAAAATAGTCATTTATCAATATGTATTTCATTTTACACCATTATGTTTAATTCTGTTATTATGTTCCAATCTGGTACCTAGGGAGAGGCTCCCCCCAATAAGGTGGGTGGTACAGTCCCACACACATGAAGGTGCCATTGAGAAGCCGGGAGAGGCCAACAGAAGGCAGGAGATTGTGGGGACACAGCAACTCAGTGTCTGCCCTGCTGCCCCCCCCACATACACTCAGGGGCCTTGAGTTTCCATGAGTTTGCCACAATGGATTATATTTCTTATAAAAAAAAATAAGTCTATTCAATATGCGTTGGAAAAAGTTACTGTTTACATTAAAAAAAGTGACTAGAATCTGAGATCCGTTTTGTCTAGGATTTACTATTTACTATATTAAGGCTTTTCCCTGTAAGGTATAAATGCACAGAGGATCATGGGATGTTAGAGTAGGAGCCAGGCCTTGAGGTGACAGTGAGCCAAGGGGTATGAAAGGGGGCTGAAAAATAGGTTTGAGTTTAGCCTATTCCAGCCCAATAATGATTCCCTGTCAGCAATGAGAGAGGGGCGGCCAAAGCCTTTATTTCCCAGAATGCATTTCCTGGTATTTCTGTAGCTGCTGGGGGATCACGCTGTTTACAAACGCAGCCAAGCTGCTATTTCTTTGCCATTTCTTATAATGTTCCCCTTGGCATATTATTGTGCCACTTCTGTGCCAGGCCCTGTGCCATCTTATTGAAGATCAGAGGGTAAGTTACCCTTTGAATGTTGCAAGGGAATTTTGAGTATGTGCTTTTACATATCATTCACCGTTCTCCAACTGCCATTTGTGCCACTTAATAGCAGCCCCTGACAATATGAGGGAGAAGCCCTGTGCCCAACTGACATTTCAAATGCAGCCTGATGGGCAGCTGTCTGTGTCCAGGTGGGGGGTCTGCACTTGTTTCCCAGTTTCTCTCTCTCTGTGACATCACAGACATTGTGGGAAGTTTAGCTGCTTCTCAGTTTCGCTCTCTCTATGACATCACAGACAGTGTGGGAAGTTTAGCTGCTTCTCAGTTTCTCTCTCTCTATGACATCACAGACAGTTGGTAAGAGAGCTTGCAGGGCACAGTCATTTCATTGCTGGGATCAGAGGTGAGTGGAATTGGAAATGATACTGAACAGGAGGGAAATCACAGGGAAAACAGAGCAGGTATAACAACTGCACCTTTATTAGAGCTCCCCATGATCCTGTTAAGATGACAGTTGGCCATAGCCTAACGGACATTTCCCAGACACTCAGTAGGATGAGGGCAGCCAATCACAGCTCAGCTTTCATACACAGAGAGGGAAACAGCAGTTCCCTGTCAGACCCACTTGCTGCTGACTGACTCGCCTTCGTCGCTACAAAGTGCTGAGAGGTACCAGTTGCCCTGCAGAGCCGGGGGAAGCTGTTCTACAAAGGTAAGATGGATTTAACTGAATATCCCCTATATGTGTCACTGTGCTACATTACTGTGTTACACAGGAACATGTTCCCCAACTGGTATTGATAAGGATATTATGGATGTATATATGTATTTATTTATTAGAAGTGCCCTGCAGTGTGGGACTAGGATGCCGGGGGGCCAGGAAACTTTAGAAAAATTTAGCAGATGTGTCAGTAGTTTAAAATTATCAACCAATCAAACCCTTTTGGGAGCCCCGCTTTGGCTACAGCCTAAACTGTGATGGGCGTGTTTACATTCACCCTAGTGCTGAATGGCGCCACCTACTGTCTCACCCACAAATATCCTCATAGAACTATATTAGTATTGTGGTCTCTCCCTATACATGTAATGGGTGTAGTTAAGGGGCTGTTCCTGCTGCATTGTGCTTAGAACAGAGAAATAACCATGCATCCATTATAATGGTATCGCTCTGTCAAGGCATTGGGAATGGTTTGGGGGCTGTTTCTGCAGGATTGGGAATGGTTTGGGGGCTGTTCCTGTAGGATTGTACTTAGTACAGAGATATAACCATGCAGCCATTATGATGGTATTGCTCTGTCCTGGGATTGGGTATGGTTTGGGGGCTGTTCCTGTAGGATTGTGCTTAGTACAGAGAAATAACCATGCAGCCATTATGATGGTATTGCTCTGTCCTGGGATTGGGAATGGTTTGGGGGCTGTTTCTGCAGGATTGTACTTAGTACAGAGAAATGACCATGCAGCCATTATGATGGTATCACTCTGTACAGATATTGGGTTTGTTTTGGGCCTGTTCCTGCAGAACTTGGTATGGTTTGGGGGTTGTTTCTGCAGGATTGAACTTAGTACAGAGAAATAACCATGCAGCCATTATAATGGTATCGCTCTAGCCAGGGATTGGGTATGGTTTGGGGGCTGTATCTGCAGGATTGGGTATGGTTTGGGGCTGTTTCTGCAGGATTGTACTTAGTACAGAGAAATAACCATGCAGCCATTATGATGGTATTGCTCTGTCCTGGGATTGGGAATGGTTTGGGGGATGTTTCTGCAGGATTGTGTGTAGTAAAGTGAAATAACCATGCAGCCATTATGATGGTATCGCTCTGTGCAGGCATTGGGTATGGTTTGGAGGCTGTTCCTGCATGATTGGGTATGGTTCGGGGTCTGTTTCTGCAGGATTGTGCTAAGTACAGAGAAATAACCATGCAGCCATTATGATGGTATTGCTCTGTCCTGGGATTGGGAATGGTTTGGGGGCTGTTTCTGCATGATTGGGTATGGTTCGGGGTCTGTTTCTGCAGGATTGTGCTAAGTACAGAGAAATAACCATGCAGCCATTATGATGGTATTGCTCTGTCCTGGGATTGGGAATGGTTTGGGGGCTGTGTCTGCAGGATTTTGCTTAGTACAGAGAAATAACCATGCAGCCATTATGATGGTATTACTCTATCCAGGGATTGGGAATGGTTTGGGGGCTGTTTCTGCAGGATTGTGCTTAGTACAAAGAAATAACCATGCAGCCATTATGATGGTATTACTCTATCCAGGGATTGGGAATGGTTTGGGGGCTGTTTCTGCAGGATTGTGCTTAGTACAAAGAAATAACCATGCAGCCATTATGATGGTATTACTCTATCCTGGGATTGGGAATGGTTTGGGGGCTGTTTCTGCAGGATTGTGCATAGTACAGAGAAAAAACCATGCAGCCATTATGATGGTATTGCTCTGTCCTGGGATTGGGAATGGTTTGGGGGCTGTTTCTGCAGGATTGGGTATGGTTTGGGGGCTGTTCCTGCATAATTGCGTATGGTTTGGGGGCTGTTTCTGCATGATTGGGTATGGTTTGGGGGCTGATTCTGAAGGATTGTGCTTAGTACAGAGAAATAGCCATGCAGCCATTATGATGGAATTGCTCTGTCCTGGGATTGGGAATGGTTTGGGGGCTGTTCCTGCAGGATTGTACTTAGTACAGAGAAATAACCATGCAGCCATTATAATGGTATTGCTCTGTCCTGGGATTGGGAATGGTTTTGGGGCTGTTCCTGCAGGATTGTACTTAGTACAGAGAAATAACCATGCAGCCATTATGAGGGTATTGCTCTGTCCTGGGATTGGGAATGGTTTGGGGGCTGTTCCCGCAGGATTGTATTTAGTACAGAGAAATAACCATGCAGCCATTATGATGGTATTGCTCTGTCCTGGGATTGGGAATGGTTTGAGGGCTGTTTTCTGCAGGATTGTGTTTAGTACAGAGAAATAACCATGCAGCCATTATGATGGTATTGCTCTGTCCTGGGATTGGGAATGGTTTTGGGGCTGTTTCTGCAGGATTGTGTTTAGTACAGAGAAATAACCATGCAGCCATTATGATGGTATTGCTCTGTCCTGGGATTGGGAATGGTTTGGGGGCTGTTTCTGCAGGATTGTGTTTAGTACAGAGAAATAACCATGCAGCCATTATGATGGTATTGCTCTGTCCTGGGATTGGGAATGGTTTGGGGGCTGTTCCTACAGGATTGTACTTAGTACAGAGAAATAATCATGCAGCCATCATGATGGTATCTCTCTGTGCAGGCATTGGGCACGGTTTGGGGGCTGTTCCTGCAGGATTTTGCTTAGTACAGAGAAATAACCATGCAGCCATTATGATGGTATTGCTCTGTCCTGTGATTGGGAATGGTTTGGGGGCTGTTTCTGCAGGATTGGGTATGGTTTGGGGGCTGTTTCTGCAGGATTGGGTATGGTTTGGGGGCTGTTTCTGCAGGATTGTGCTTAGTACAGAGAAATAACCATGCAGCCATTATGATGGTATTGCTCTGTCCTGGGATTGGGAATGGTTTGGGGGCTGTTTCTGCAGGATTGTACTTAGTACAGAGAAATAACCAGGCAGCAATTATGATGGTATCTCTCTGTCCAGGCATTGGGTACGGTTTGGGGGCTGTTCCTGCAGGATTGTGTATGGTTTGGGGGCTGCTCCTGCAGTATTGTACTTAGTACAGAGAAATAACCATGCAGCCATTATAATGGTATCGCTCTGTCCAGGCATTAGGCATGGTTTGGGGGCTGTTCCTGCAGGATTGGGTATGGTTTGGGGGCTGTTTCTGCAGGATTGGGTATGGTTTCGGGGCTGTTTCTGAAGGATTGTGCTTTGTACAGAGAATTAACCATGCAGCCATTATGATGGTATTGCTCTGTCCTGGGATTGGGAATGGTTTGGGGTCGGTTCCTGCAGGATTGTATTTAGTACAGAGAAATAACCATGCAGCCATTATGATGGTATTGCTCTGTCCTGGGATTGGGAATGGTTTGGGGGCTGTTTCTGCAGGATTGGGTATGGTTTGGGGGCTGTTACTGCAGGATTGTGCTTAGTACAGAGAAATAACCATGCAGCCATTATGATGGTATTGCTCTGTCCTGGGATTAGGAATGGTTTGGGGGCTGTTTCTGCAGGATTGGGTATGGTTTGGGGGCTGCTCCTGCAGTATTGTACTTAGTACAGAGAAATAACCATGCAGCCATTATAATGGTATCGCTCTGTCCAGGCATTAGGCATGGTTTGGGGGCTGTTCCTGCAGGATTGGGTATGGTTTGGGGGCTGTTTCTGCAGGATTGGGAATGGTTTGGGGGCTGTTTCTGCAGGATTGTGCATAGTACAGAGAAATAACCATGCAGCCGTTATGATGGTATTACTCTATCCAGGGATTGGGAATGGTTTGGGGGCTGTTTCTGCAGGATTGTGCTTAGTACAAAGAAATAACCATGCAGCCATTATGATGGTATTACTCTATCCTGGGATTGGGAATGGTTTGGGGGGCTGTTTCTGCAGGATTGTGCATAGTACAGAGAAAAACCATGCAGCCATTATGATGGTATTGCTCTGTCCTGGGATTGAGAATGGTTTGGGGGCTGTTTCTGCAGGATTGGGTATGGTTTGGGGGCTGTTCCTGCATAATTGCGTATGGTTTGGGGGCTGTTTCTGCATGATTGGGTATGGTTTGGGGGCTGATTCTGAAGGATTGTGCTTAGTACAGAGAAATAGCCATGCAGCCATTATGATGGAATTGCTCTGTCCTGGGATTGGGAATGGTTTGGGGGCTGTTCCTGCAGGATTGTACTTAGTACAGAGAAATAACCATGCAGCCATTATAATGGTATTGCTCTGTCCTGGGATTGGGAATGGTTTTGGGGCTGTTCCTGCAGGATTGTACTTAGTACAGAGAAATAACCATGCAGCCATTATGATGGTATTGCTCTGTCCTGGGATTGGGAATGGTTTGGGGGCTGTTCCCGCAGGATTGTATTTAGTACAGAGAAATAACCATGCAGCCATTATGATGGTATTGCTCTGTCCTGGGATTGGGAATGGTTTGGGGGCTGTTTCTGCAGGATTGTGTTTAGTACAGAGAAATAACCATGCAGCCATTATGATGGTATTGCTCTGTCCTGGGATTGGGAATGGTTTTGGGGCTGTTTCTGCAGGATTGTGTTTAGTACAGAGAAATAACCATGCAGCCATTATGATGGTATTGCTCTGTCCTGGGATTGGGAATGGTTTGGGGGCTGTTTCTGCAGGATTGTGTTTAGTACAGAGAAATAACCATGCAGCCATTATGATGGTATTGCTCTGTCCTGGGATTGGGAATGGTTTGGGGGCTGTTCCTACAGGATTGTACTTAGTACAGAGAAATAATCATGCAGCCATCATGATGGTATCTCTCTGTGCAGGCATTGGGCACGGTTTGGGGGCTGTTCCTGCAGGATTTTGCTTAGTACAGAGAAATAACCATGCAGCCATTATGATGGTATTGCTCTGTCCTGTGATTTGGTATGGTTTGGGGGCTGTTTCTGCAGGATTGTACTTAGTACAGAGAAATAACCATGCAGCCATTATGATGGTATTGCTCTGTCCTGGGATTGGGAATGGTTTGGGGGCTGTTTCTGCAGGATTGTACTTAGTACAGAGAAATAACCAGGCAGCAATTATGATGGTATCTCTCTGTCCAGGCATTGGGTACGGTTTGGGGGGCTGTTCCTGCAGGATTGTGTATGGTTTGGGGGCTGCTCCTGCAGTATTGTACTTAGTACAGAGAAATAACCATGCAGCCATTATAATGGTATCGCTCTGTCCAGGCATTAGGCATGGTTTGGGGGCTGTTCCTGCAGGATTGGGTATGGTTTGGGGGCTGTTTCTGCAGGATTGGGTATGGTTTCGGGGCTGTTTCTGAAGGATTGTGCTTTGTACAGAGAATTAACCATGCAGCCATTATGATGGTATTGCTCTGTCCTGGGATTGGGAATGGTTTGGGGTCGGTTCCTGCAGGATTGTATTTAGTACAGAGAAATAACCATGCAGCCATTATGATGGTATTGCTCTGTCCTGGGATTGGAATGGTTTGGGGGCTGTTTCTGCAGGATTGGGTATGGTTTGGGGGCTGTTACTGCAGGATTGTGCTTAGTACAGAGAAATAACCATGCAGCCATTTATGATGGTATTGCTCTGTCCTGGGATTAGGAATGGTTTGGGGGCTGTTTCTGCAGGATTGTGCTAAGTACAGAGAAATAACCATGCAGCCATTATGATGGTATTGGTCTGTCCTGGGATTGGAATGGTTGGGGGCTGTTTCTGCAGGATGGGAATGGTTTGGGGGCTGTTGTCTGCAGGATTGTGCTTAGTACAGAGAAATAACCATGCAGCCATTATGATGGTATTGCTCTATCCTGGGATTGGGAATGGTTTGGGGGCTGTTTCTGCAGGATTGGGAATGGTTTGGGGGCTGTGTCTGCAGGATTGTGCTTAGTACAGAGAAATAACCATGCAGCCATTATGATGGTATTGCTCTATCCTGGGATTGGGAATGGTTTGGGGGCTGTTTCTGCAGGATTGTACTTAGTACAAAGAAATAACCATGCAGCCATTATGATGGTATTACTCTATCCTGGGATTGGGAATGGTTTGGGGGCTGTTTCTGCAGGATTGTGCATAGTACAGAGAAAAAACCATGCAGCCATTATGATGGTATTGCTCTGTCCTGGATTGAGAATGGTTTGGGGGCTGTTTCTGCAGGATTGGTATGGTTTGGGGGCTGTTCCTGCATAATTGCGTATGGTTTGGGGGCGTTTCTGCATGATTGGGTATGGTTTGGGGGCTGATTCTGAAGGATTGTGCTTGTACAGAGAAATAGCCATGCAGCCATTATGATGGAATTGCTCTGTCCTGGGATTGGGAATGGTTTGGGGGCTGTTCCTGCAGGATTGTACTTAGTACAGAGAATAACCATGCAGCCATTATAATGGTATTGCTCTGTCCTGGGATTGGGAATGGTTTGGGGCTGTTCCTGCAGGATTGTACTTAGTACAGAGAAATAACCATGCAGCCATTATGATGGTATTGCTCTGTCCTGGGATTGGGAATGGTTTGGGGGCTGTTCCCGCAGGATTGTATTTAGTACAGAGAAATAACCATGCAGCCATTATGATGGTATTGCTCTGTCCTGGGATTGGGAATGGTTTGGGGGCTGTTTCTGCAGGATTGTGTTTAGTACAGAGAAATAACCATGCAGCCATTATGATGGTATTGCTCTGTCCTGGGATTGGGAATGGTTTTGGGGATGTTTCTGCAGGATTGTGTTTAGTACAGAGAAATAACCATGCAGCCATTATGATGGTATTGCTCTGTCCTGGGATTGGGAATGGTTTGGGGGCTGTTCCTACAGGATTGTACTTAGTACAGAGAAATAATCATGCAGCCATCATGATGGTATCTCTCTGTGCAGGCATTGGGCACGGTTGGGGGCTGTTCCTGCAGGATTTTGCTTAGTACGAGAAATAACCATGCAGCCATTATGATGGTATTGCTCTGTCCTGTGATTGGGAATGGTTTGGGGGCTGTTTCTGAAGGATTGGGTATGGTTTGGGGGCTGTTTCTGCAGGATTGTGCTTAGTACAGAGAAATAACCATGCAGCCATTATGATGGTATTGCTCTGTCCTGGGATTGGGAATGGTTTGGGGGCTGTTTCTGCAGGATTGTACTTAGTACAGAGAAAATAACCAGGCAGCAATTATGATGGTATCTCTCTGTCCAGGCATTGGGTACGGTTGGGGGCTGTTCCTGCAGGATTGGGTATTGGTTTGGGGGCTGCTCCTGCAGTATTTGTACTTAGTACAGAGAAATAACCATGCAGCCATTATAATGGTATCGCTCTGTCCAGGCATTAGGCATGGTTTGGGGGCTGTTCCTGCAGGATTGGGTATGGTTTGGGGGCTGTTTCTGCAGGATTGGGTATGGTTTCGGGGCTGTTTCTGAAGGATTGTGCTTTGTACAGAGAATTAACCATGCAGCCATTATGATGGTATTGCTCTGTCCTGGGATTGGGAATGGTTTGGGGGCTGTTTCTGCAGGATTGGGTATGGTTTGGGGGCTGTTACTGCAGGATTGTGCTTAGCACAGAGAAATAACCATGCAGCCATTATGATGGTATTGCTCTGTCCTGGGATTGGGAATGGTTTGGGGGCTGTTCCTGCAGGATTGTGCTTAGTACAGAGAAAATACCATGCAGCCGTTATGATGGTATTGCTCTGTCCTGGGATTGGGAATGGTTTGGGGGCTGTTTCTACAGGATTGGGAATGGTTTGGGGGCTGTTTCTGCAGGATTGGGTATGGTTTGGGGGCTGTTTCTGAAGGATTGTGCCTTGTACAGAGAAATAACCATGCAGCCATTATAATGGTATTGCTCTGTCCTGGGATTGGGAATGGTTTGGGGACTGTTCCTGCAGGATTGTATATAGTACAGAGAAATAATCATGCAGCCATTATGATGGTATTGCTCTGTCCTGGGATTGGGAATGGTTTGGGGGCTGTTTCTGCAGGATTGGGTATGGTTTGGGGGCTGTTACTGCAGGATTGTGTTTAGTACAGAGAAATAACCATGCAGCCATTATGATGGTATTGCTCTGTCCTGGGATTGGGAATGGTTTGGGGGCTGTTCCTGCAGGATTGGGTATGGTTTGGGGGCTGCTCCTGTAGTATTGTACTTAGTAAAGAGAAATAACCATGCAGCCATTATGATGGTATCGTTCTGTCAAGGCATTAGGCATGGTTTGGGGGCGGTTCCTGCAGGATTGGGTATGGTTTGGGTATGTTTGGGCCTGTTTCTGCAGGATTGGGTATGGTTTGGGGGCGTTCCTGCAGGATTTGGTATGGTTGGGGGATGTTTCTGCAGGATTGGGTATGGTTTGGGGGCTGTTTCTGCAGGATTGTGCTTTGTAAAGAGAATTAACCATGCAGCCATTATGATGTATTGCTCTGTCCTGGGATTGGGAATGGTTTGGGCCTGCAGGATTGTATTTAGTACAGAGAAATAACCATGCAGCCATTATGATGGTATTGCTCTGTCCTGGGATTGGGAATGGTTTGGGGGCTGTTTCTGCAGGATTGTGCATAGTACAGAGAAATAACCATGCAGCCATTATGTTGGTATTGCTCTGTCCTGGGATTGGGAATGGTTTGGGGGCAGTTCCTGCAGGATTGTGCTTAGTACAGGGAAATAACCATGCAGCCATTATGATGGTATTGCTCTGTCCTGGGATTGGGAATGTTTTGTGGGCTGTTTCTGCAGGATTGGGAATGGTTTGGGGCTGTTTCTGAAGGATTGTGCTTTGTACAGAGAAATAACCATGCAGCCATTATGATGGTATTGCTCTGTCCTGGGATTGGGAATGGTTTGGGGGCTGTTCCTGCAGGATTGTACTAAGTACAGAGAAATAACCATGCAGCCATTATGATGGTATTGCTCTGTCCTGGGATTGGGAATGGTTTGGGGGCTGTTTCTGCAGGATTGGGAATGGTTTGGGGCTGTTTCTGAAGGATTGTGCTTTGTACAGAGAAATAACCATGCAGCCATTATGATGGTATTGCTCGGTCCTGGGATTGGGAATGGTTTGGGGGCTGTTCCTGCAGGATTGTACTAAGTACAGAGAAATAACCATGCAGCCATTATGATGGTATTGCTCTGTCCTGGGATTGGGAATGGTTTGGGGGCTGTTTCTGCAGGATTGGGTATGGTTTGGGGGCTGTTTCTGAAGGATTGTGCTTTGTACAGAGAAATAACCATGCAGCCATTAAGATGGTATTGCTCTGTCCTGGGATTGGGAATGGTTTGGGGACTGTTCCTGCAGGATTGTACTAAGTACAGAGAAATAACCATGCATCCATTATGATGGTACTGCTTTGTCCTTGGATTGGGAATGGTTTGGGGGCTGTTCCTGCAGGATTGGGTATGGTTTGGGGGCTGTTTCTGCAGGATTGGGTATGGTTTGGGGGCTGTTCCTGCAGGATTGTACTTTGTACAGAGAAATAACCATGCAGCCATTATGATGGTATTGCTCTGTCTTGGGATTGGGAATGGTTTGGGGTCTGTTCCTGCAGGATTGGGTATGGTTTGGGGGCCGTTTCTGCAGGATTGGGTATGGTTTGGGGGCTGTTCCTGCAGGATTGTACTTAGTACAGAGAAATAATCATGCAGCCAATATGATGGTATCTCTCTGTCCAGGCATTGGGCACGGTTTTGGGACTGTCCTGCAGGATTGGGTATGGTTTGGGGGCTGTTTCTGCAGGAATGGTTTTGGGTGCTGTTTCTGCAGGATTGTGCTTAGTACAGAGAAATAACCATGCAGCCATTATGATGGTATTGCTCTGTCCTGGGATTGGGAATGGTTTGGGGGCTGTTTCTAAGGGATTGGGTATGGTTTGTGGGCTGTTCCTGCAGGATTGTACTTAGTACAGAGAAAAAATCATGCAGCCATTATGATGGAATCTCTCTGTCCAGGGATTGGACACAGATTGGGGGCTGTCCTGCAGGATTGGGTATGGTTTGGGGGTTGTTTCTGCAGGATTGGGAATGGTTTGGGGGCTGTTCCTGCTGGATTGTGCTTAGTACAGAGAAATAACCATGCAGCCATTATGATGGTATTGCTCTGTCCTGGGATTGTGAATGGTTTTGGGGCTGTTTCTGCAGGATTATGTTTAGTACAGAGAAATAACCATACAGCCATTATGATGGTATTGCTCTGTCCTGGGATTGGGAATGGTTTGGGGCGGCTGTTTCTGCAGGATTGGGAATGGTTTGGGGGCTGTTCTGCAGGATTGTGCTTAGTACAGAGAAATAACCATGCAGCCATTATGATGGTATTGCTCTGTCCTGGGATTGTGAATGGTTTTGGGGCTGTTTCTGCAGGATTGTGTTTAGTACAGAGAAATAACCATGCAGCCATTATGATGGTATTGCTCTGTCCTGGGATTGGGAATGGTTTGGGGGCTGTTTCTTCAGGATTGGGTATGGTTTGCGAGCTGTTCCTGCAGAATTGTACTTAGTACAGAGAAATAACCATGCAGCCATTATGATGGTATTGCTCTGTCCTGGGATTGGAATGGGTTTTGGGGCTTGTTTCTGCAGGATTGGGAATGGTTTGGGGGCTGTTCCTGCAGGATTGTGCTTAGTACAGAGAAATAACCATGCAGCCATTATGATGGTATTGCTCTGTCCTGGGATTGGGAATGGTTTGGGGGCTGTTTCTGCAGGATTGTGCTTAGTACAGAGAAATAACCATGCAGCCATTATGATGGTATTGCTCTGTCCTGGGATTGGGAATGGTTTGCGGGCTGTTCCTGCAGGATTGTACTTAGTACAGAGAAATAACCATGCAGCCATTATGATGGTATTGCTCTGTCCTGGGATTGGGTATGGTTTGGGGGCTGTTTCTGCAGGATTGGGAATGGTTTGGGGGCTGTTTCTGCAGGATTGTGCTTAGTACAGAGAAATAACAATGCAGCCATTATGATGGTATTGCTCTGTCCTGGGATTGGGAATGGTTTGGGGGCTGTTTCCTGCAGGATTGTACTTAAGTACAGAGAAATAACCATGCAGCCATTATGATGGTATTGCTCTGTCCTGGGATTGGAAATGGTTTGGGGGCTGTTTCTGCAGGATTGTACTAAGTACAGAGAAATAACCATGCAGCCATTATGATGGTATTGCTCTGTCCTGGGATTGGGAATGGTTTGGGGGCTGTTTCTGCAGGATTGTGCTTAGTACAGAGAAATAACCATGCAGCCATTATGATGGTATTGCTCTGTCCTGGGATTGGGTATGGTTTGGGGGCTGTTTCTGCAGGATTGGGTATGGTTTGGGGCTGTTTCTGCAGGATTGGGAATGGTTTTGGGGGCTGTTTCTACAGGATTGTGCTTAGTACAGAGAAATAACCATGCAGCCATTATGATGGTATTGCTCTGTCCTGGGATTGGGAATGGTTTGGGGGCTGTTCTGCAGGAGATGTTTGGGGGCTAAGGATTGGGAATGGTGGTATTGCTCTTGTGCCCTGGGATTGGGAATGGTTGGGGGCTGTTTTCTGCAGGATTGTGTTTAGTACAGAGAATAAC